>NW_022141944.1:0-33817 GCF_007565055.1 Rhinopithecus roxellana | reverse complement strand
TTTAAGGATCTGTTTTAGATTATCTAGGTAAGTAGGTGAATTGCACATTCTTCAGCCACCTTCCATACTTTCTCAGTGGATCTTTTGTAATGAATTTATCAGCAGTGGGGTTTGAGTTTGTGCTTCCTGACAAGTTCCTTGAGTGCATCTGTTTTCTGTTGTTGGTGAATCACGGAGCCATATGTTTTAACAGGCATGCTTTATCATGGGGGTATCACAATGGAACAGTCTGACAAGGGACATATTTGTTTGTTTGTTTTTTGGAAGAAATCACTTTATTCTGATTAACTCAACAAAGAATAAAATCATAACAGCTTGTTTAAGGGTGCCACACAACATCTACCCAGCCATCTTAATGAAATTCTGCACAGTGAGAACACCCTTTTCCATTGCAGTCCTGAAGCAGGGAAGCTATGAGAGAGGAGAGGTTTACCTGACGATTATACTTTATACCTTCACTATCAGTTGTGTTTGTGTGCTAAATAACTTGGTTATGAGAGCTAATTTTCCATTTCTCCAATTCAGACTTCCTGATTAGGCCAATCTGTTTGCAAGTCTGCACTGTTTCAGCACCTTATTGAAACCCTCACAGAGTTTCCTGTCACCTTGGTTCTGGGCACATTCCAAAAACTGTTTTATGTCATAGGAGCAAGACCGCTGCTGCCGTGCCAGCTGGGTTCCCTGAGGCTCGTGGTAGGTGATACCAGGCCTTGAGGCTCACCATGACTTCCTCCACCGAAGCCTCGGTGGTGGCATGACCCGGTGTGTGTCCGACAGGGGCACATATTTGAATGAAAGCCATTTCACCTCCATACAGAGATGGGCTGAGGGAATACCAAACAGACTGAAGATTCATTTCTGGAAGTAGGTTTTGGGATGCGAGCGCCAGCACAGAGAGCATTGGCTTGAAAGCCCAGGCGTATGATTTATTTTTAAAATGGGAGTAGATCCACTCATCTTAGATGAAATGTCCAGTAAGTTGTGTTGTCTGTATTTTGCTCCAGCTAAAGAGTTGCACTTTCAAGTAATAATAGTTGAAATTTATCAAACGCTAGCAGGAGCCAGGCATTGTGCTAATGGAGAGAGACCATCCTTATTCACTCCTGCTCAGTAAACTGGGTGAAACTGCCCTTGCCTAAATATAGTTATGTAATGCTATGTTTCCTTAATTGTATATCTGTAAAGCTTTTGACATTGTTTTCTAAATGTGTTCCTCAAAAAGGAGTTGGGCTGGTGACCAAAGCTTTGAATAGAATATTGTAAGAAAGCAAATACAAAGTGTACAAACAAAAAACACCTGACGAGATGTTGTTCACCTGTAGTCGCAGCTACTTGGGAGGCTGAGGCAGGAGGATTGCTGGAGTTCAGGTGTTAGAGGCTGCAGTGCGCTATAATTGCGTCTGTAAATAGCCACTACACTCTAGCCTCGGCAACAAAGCAAGACTCCATCTCTGAAACAAACAAACAAAACTATAACGAAATAGAATGTCTAAGACTTATTGTAACTGGTGCCTCACAAGATAATATGCTTGGGTCCTGTTTAGCAAGTTGGATTATACTTTTATTTGTGTAAATTTATTGGCCATTGCAGTTGGGGTTGTATTGAGAATGTAGATTTTGTCTAGTGAGAGTGTAGATTTTATTTGTAATGAGTGCATGTGGATTTTATTTGTCTAGGGTTTTAAATGTTGTATAGTCGGCTGGGTGCGGTGGCTCACGCCTGTAATCCCAGCACTTTGGGAGGCCGAAGTGGGCGGATCATGAGGTCAGGAGATCGACACCATCTTGGCTAACACGGTGAAACCCCATCTCTACTAAAAATACAGAAAATTAGCCGGGCGTGGTGGCGGGCGCCTGTAGTCCCAGCTACTCAGGAGGCTGAGGCAGGAGAATGGCATGAACCCGGGAGGTGGAGCTTGCCATGAGCAGAGATCACGCCACTGCACTCCGGCCTGGGCGACAGAGCGAGATTCCGTCTCAAAAATAAAAAATAAATAAAAATAAATAAATGTTGTATAGTCATGAGTGGACACTTTTTAATACCATGTATGAGAAATTCAGTGGCAAAGTGCTTTCATACCCATATGATAACTGCTGATGCTTTTATAAAACATTAAGGTGTTACTTGCCCCAGGAAATACAGTGTTTTATGACAGAGACAGTACTGAAATTCAGTATTTAAGTTCTTTAAATATCAGCTATATTGAGTAGACACTGCTTTCTCCCAAGAGCCTATTTTTGGCTTGTGACATATTAGGGAACAAATTGCAGACACAGTTTTTTCATTACCTGTAAGAGCACTTATAGGATGTAAGCTATTTCCTTAAAGAGGAATTTTTGCCTTTTCAATACTTCCATCTAGTAACTCAGTGCATTAAAAGATACATATTTTTCTAGTGCCATAAATACATTGGTACATTTAAATATACACACATATAATGGTGCTTGAGAAATAAGTTGAGATTATTTTAAGGTTAAGGTTCTTAGATTCTGACAGAAAAACTGGTCAGCCAGTTGGACTACAGGTCCAACCAGTTCAGCCCCAAACATAAGCAATAGTGATTATGATAGTGATTCTGCCATTTAGGTCAGTGAAATGCAAAGATTTCAGTTTCATTCTTCAGCGAATGCTTTACGTGTGTTTGGAGAAGAATCTGAGTACTAGAAAATACTTTTCTCCTGTGTTCGTTCTACTGTTACATATACGGTTTGAATTCTTAATTTTAGAAATTATACTTTTCAGATCTAGAATTTCAGTTTGACACTTAACAAATTCCAATTTGCAGTTGAAATTCTTAATCTTTTTATAAGTTTTCCCTCTTTTCTTTTTCTTATTTTTTGAGACGGAGTCTCTCACATTGTTGCTTAGGCAGGAGTGCAGTGGTGTGATCTTGATTCACTGCAGCCTCTACCTCCCAGGTTCAAGCAGTTCTTCTGCCTCAGCCTCAGTAGTGGAAATTACAGACGTGTGCCACCACACCTGGCTAATTTTTGTATTTTTTAGTAGAGACAGGATTTCACCATGTTGGCCAGGCTGATCTCAAACTCCTGACCTCAGGTGATCCACCCGCCTCAGCCTCCCAAAGTGTTGGAATTACAGGTGTGAGCCATCGCGCCCGGCCTTCCCTCTTTTTTTCTGTTTTTAAAAACATACCATTAAATAAGTCTTTCTGGTAAAATCAAGTATAAATCATCTGAGCATCTGTTTCTATTATCTGCTTTTTCTGTTGGTTTTTAGTTTTCTGAATGTGAGGCATTGTGAATACAGTAAGGGTCTGGATGATGCTGTTTTTCAGAGAAGAAATCACTCTTCCTTTTGCTAGGCAGGTAGAGTGGGGCTGATCACCTAATACTGCTAGAGACTGAGCTGAGGGTGGAGGTTGTGTTGCAGGTTGGATAACGGCTGCATTTCACTCTGATTTGTCCTTACTCCTAGCAGGTACCCACCTAAGCCTTTCAGTTGATAGTCTGGTGAGTTTATAGGAGTCCCTCCCCAACAGGGGTTTTATACTGTCATACTTGTCTTTTGAGAACAATGAGATTGCTGAAAATTTCACTCTTGATTTACAGAGGCTTTCAGTTTTGTTTTGAAACCTTCCCTGTGTGGCTATAGAATTTGGATTATATCTTCAGGGGAAAACCAGCCCCCTCCCCAGACCTTTGACTCCTATTTCACTGGGCTCTTGAGCCGCAAAAGTCATAATCTTAGGCTGGGCGCATTGACCTACACCTGTAATCCCAGCACTTTGGGAGGCCAAGGTGGGAGGCTCACTTGAGCCCAGGAGTTCAAGACCAGCCTGGGCAACAAGGACCTCATCTATATAAACAAAAATAAAAAAAAAAACTATCCAGATGTGGTGGCTTGAACTAATGGTACCAGATACTCAGGAGGCTGAGGCTCAAGATTGCTTGAGCCCAGGCGTTCGAGGCTGCAGTGAGCCATGATTGTGCCACTGCATTCCAGCCTGGGTGACAGGGAGACTCTGTCCCAATTTAAAAAAAGTCTTGGCTGGGCGCGGTGGCTCATGCCTGTAATCCCAGTACTTTGGGAGTCCGAGTTGGACGGGTCGCAATAAGGTCAGGAGTTCGAGCCCAGCCTGGCTAACATAATGAAACCCTGTCTCTACTAAAAATACAAAAATTAGCTGGGTGTGGTGGTGGGCACCTGTAATCCCAGCTACTGGGAGGCTGAGGCAGGAGAATCACTTGAAACTCGAAGGTAGAGGGTACAGTGAGCCGAGATCACGCCACTGCACTCCAGCCTGGGGAACAAGAGTGAAACTCCATCTCAAAAAAAAAAAAAAAAGTCTTGATTTTTGTCTCTTCCAAAAGCTCTCTCATGGTTCCTCATACTCAGAAAAGGGAGTCCCCCATTGGGAATAAAGTCATGAGAATAAATGGACATTTTCGTAATTGTGGTGTTTTCTTTATCTCAAAGGTAGTTCCTAGCAGTATCACCTGGAAACTTGTTAAATTCAAATTCTCAGCCCCTATCCCAGGCCAGCTGAATCAGAAACTCTGGGGTAGGACCCAGTACTCTGTGTTTTAACTAGTCTTCCAAGTAATTTTAATGTGCATTGAAGTCTGAGAACCACTGCTTGTCAGGTTAGTTGTTTGCTGTTTAATTTTTTTTTTTTTTTTGGAGATGGAGTCTCGCTTTGGCGCCCAGGCTGGAGTGCAGTGGCACAATCTCCGCTCACTGCAAGCTCCGCCTCCTGGGTTCACGCCATTCTCCTGCGTCAGCCTTCCAAGTAGCTGGGACTACAGGCACCCGCCACCACACCTGACTAATTTTTGTATGTTTTTTAGGGGAGACGGCATTTCTTTTTTTTTTTTTTTTTTTTTTTTTTTTTTTTTTTGAGACGGAGTCTCGCTCTGTCGCCCGGGCTGGAGTGCAGTGGCCGGATCTCAGCTCACTGCAAGCTCCGCCTCCCGGGTTTACGCCTTTCTCCTGCCTCAGCCTCCCAGTAGCTGGGACTACAGGGCCCGCCACCTCGCCCGGCTATTTTTGTATTTTTAGTAGAGACGGGGTTTCATTATGTTAGCCAGGCTGGGCTCGAACTCCTGACCTTATTGCGACCCGTCCAACTCGGACTCCCAAAGTACTGGGATTACAGGCATGAGCCACCGCGCCCAGCCAAGACTTTTTTTAAATTGGGACAGAGTCTCCCTGTCACCCAGGCTGGAATGCAGTGGCACAATCATGGCTCACTGCAGCCTCGAACGCCTGGGCTCAAGCAATCTTGAGCCTCAGCCTCCTGAGTATCTGGTACCATTAGTTCAAGCCACCACATCTGGATAGTTTTTTTTTTATTTTTGTTTATATAGATGAGGTCCTTGTTGCCCAGGCTGGTCTTGAACTCCTGGGCTCAAGTGAGCCTCCCACCTTGGCCTCCCAAAGTGCTGGGATTACAGGTGTAGGTCAATGCGCCCAGCCTAAGATTATGACTTTTGCGGCTCAAGAGCCCAGTGAAATAGGAGTCAAAGGTCTGGGGAGGGGGCTGGTTTTCCCCTGAAGATATAATCCAAATTCTATAGCCACACAGGGAAGGTTTCAAAACAAAACTGAAAGCCTCTGTAAATCAAGAGTGAAATTTTCAGCAATCTCATTGTTCTCAAAAGACAAGTATGACAGTATAAAACCCCTGTTGGGGAGGGACTCCTATAAACTCACCAGACTATCAACTGAAAGGCTTAGGTGGGTACCTGCTAGGAGTAAGGACAAATCAGAGTGAAATGCAGCCGTTATCCAACCTGCAACACAACCTCCACCCTCAGCTCAGTCTCTAGCAGTATTAGGTGATCAGCCCCACTCTACCTGCCTAGCAAAAGGAAGAGTGATTTCTTCTCTGAAAAACAGCATCATCCAGACCCTTACTGTATTCACAATGCCTCACATTCAGAAAACTAAAAACCAACAGAAAAAGCAGATAATAGAAACAGATGCTCAGATGATTTATACTTGATTTTACCAGAAAGACTTATTTAATGGTATGTTTTTAAAAACAGAAAAAAAGAGGGAAGGCCGGGCGCGATGGCTCACACCTGTAATTCCAACACTTTGGGAGGCTGAGGCGGGTGGATCACCTGAGGTCAGGAGTTTGAGATCAGCCTGGCCAACATGGTGAAATCCTGTCTCTACTAAAAAATACAAAAATTAGCCAGGTGTGGTGGCACACGTCTGTAATTTCCACTACTGAGGCTGAGGCAGAAGAACTGCTTGAACCTGGGAGGTAGAGGCTGCAGTGAATCAAGATCACACCACTGCACTCCTGCCTAAGCAACAATGTGAGAGACTCCGTCTCAAAAAATAAGAAAAAGAAAAGAGGGAAAACTTATAAAAAGATTAAGAATTTCAACTGCAAATTGGAATTTGTTAAGTGTCAAACTGAAATTCTAGATCTGAAAAGTATAATTTCTAAAATTAAGAATTCAAACCGTATATGTAACAGTAGAACGAACACAGGAGAAAAGTATTTTCTAGTACTCAGATTCTTCTCCAAACACACGTAAAGCATTCGCTGAAGAATGAAACTGAAATCTTTGCATTTCACTGACCTAAATGGCAGAATCACTATCATAATCACTATTGCTTATGTTTGGGGCTGAACTGGTTGGACCTGTAGTCCAACTGGCTGACCAGTTTTTCTGTCAGAATCTAAGAACCTTAACCTTAAAATAATCTCAACTTATTTCTCAAGCACCATTATATGTGTGTATATTTAAATGTACCAATGTATTTATGGCACTAGAAAAATATGTATCTTTTAATGCACTGAGTTACTAGATGGAAGTATTGAAAAGGCAAAAATTCCTCTTTAAGGAAATAGCTTACATCCTATAAGTGCTCTTACAGGTAATGAAAAAACTGTGTCTGCAATTTGTTCCCTAATATGTCACAAGCCAAAAATAGGCTCTTGGGAGAAAGCAGTGTCTACTCAATATAGCTGATATTTAAAGAACTTAAATACTGAATTTCAGTACTGTCTCTGTCATAAAACACTGTATTTCCTGGGGCAAGTAACACCTTAATGTTTTATAAAAGCATCAGCAGTTATCATATGGGTATGAAAGCACTTTGCCACTGAATTTCTCATACATGGTATTAAAAAGTGTCCACTCATGACTATACAACATTTATTTATTTTTATTTATTTTTTATTTTTTGAGACGGAATCTCGCTCTGTCGCCCAGGCCGGAGTGCAGTGGCGTGATCTCTGCTCATGGCAAGCTCCACCTCCCGGGTTCATGCCATTCTCCTGCCTCAGCCTCCTGAGTAGCTGGGACTACAGGCGCCCGCCACCACGCCCGGCTAATTTTCTGTATTTTTAGTAGAGATGGGGTTTCACCGTGTTAGCCAAGATGGTGTCGATCTCCTGACCTCATGATCCGCCCACTTCGGCCTCCCAAAGTGCTGGGATTACAGGCGTGAGCCACCGCACCCAGCCGACTATACAACATTTAAAACCCTAGACAAATAAAATCCACATGCACTCATTACAAATAAAATCTACACTCTCACTAGACAAAATCTACATTCTCAATACAACCCCAACTGCAATGGCCAATAAATTTACACAAATAAAAGTATAATCCAACTTGCTAAACAGGACCCAAGCATATTATCTTGTGAGGCACCAGTTACAATAAGTCTTAGACATTCTATTTCGTTATAGTTTTGTTTGTTTGTTTCAGAGATGGAGTCTTGCTTTGTTGCCGAGGCTAGAGTGTAGTGGCTATTTACAGACGCAATTATAGCGCACTGCAGCCTCTAACACCTGAACTCCAGCAATCCTCCTGCCTCAGCCTCCCAAGTAGCTGCGACTACAGGTGAACAACATCTCGTCAGGTGTTTTTGTTTGTACACTTTGTATTTGCTTTCTTACAATATTCTATTCAAAGCTTTGGTCACCAGCCCAACTCCTTTTTGAGGAACACATTTAGAAAACAATGTCAAAAGCTTTACAGATATACAATTAAGGAAACATAGCATTACATAACTATATTTAGGCAAGGGCAGTTTCACCCAGTTTACTGAGCAGGAGTGAATAAGGATGGTCTCTCTCCATTAGCACAATGCCTGGCTCCTGCTAGCGTTTGATAAATTTCAACTATTATTACTTGAAAGTGCAACTCTTTAGCTGGAGCAAAATACAGACAACACAACTTACTGGACATTTCATCTAAGATGAGTGGATCTACTCCCATTTTAAAAAAAATCATACGCCTGGGCTTTCAAGCCAATGCTCTCTGTGCTGGCGCTCGCATCCCAAAACCTACTTCCAGAAATGAATCTTCAGTCTGTTTGGTATTCCCTCAGCCCATCTCTGTATGGAGGTGAAATGGCTTTCATTCAAATATGTGCCCCTGTCGGACACACACCGGGTCATGCCACCACCGAGGCTTCGGTGGAGGAAGTCATGGTGAGCCTCAAGGCCTGGTATCACCTACCACGAGCCTCAGGGAACCCAGCTGGCACGGCAGCAGCGGTCTTGCTCCTATGACATAAAACAGTTTTTGGAATGTGCCCAGAACCAAGGTGACAGGAAACTCTGTGAGGGTTTCAATAAGGTGCTGAAACAGTGCAGACTTGCAAACAGATTGGCCTAATCAGGAAGTCTGAATTGGAGAAATGGAAAATTAGCTCTCATAACCAAGTTATTTAGCACACAAACACAACTGATAGTGAAGGTATAAAGTATAATCGTCAGGTAAACCTCTCCTCTCTCATAGCTTCCCTGCTTCAGGACTGCAATGGAAAAGGGTGTTCTCACTGTGCAGAATTTCATTAAGATGGCTGGGTAGATGTTTGTGTGGCACCCTTAAACAAGCTGTTATGATTTTATTCTTTGTTGAGTTAATCAGAATAAAGTGATTTTCTTCCAAAAAACAAACAAACAAATATGTGCCCTTGTCAGACTGTTCCATTGTGATACCCCCATGATAAAGCATGCCTGTTAAAACATATGGCTCCGTGATTCACCAACAACAGAAAACAGATGCACTCAAGGAACTTGTCAGGAAGCACAAACTCAAACCCCACTGCTGATAAATTCATTACAAAAGATCCACTGAGAAAGTATGGAAGGTGGCTGAAGAATGTGCAATTCACCTACTTACCTAGATAATCTAAAACAGATCCTTAAATCAGTCTAGAGATATAAGTACTCGGATCACATTATTTTGCAAGCAAGAGAAATGCTTTTATGGAATATTTTGATGTTTTATCACCGTCTTACACAAAAAGCCAATAAGGAGTTTTACTAACACATAAAGTAAAACTCGACAACTAGGCCTTTGAAATGCATGCTGTAAAGAGTCTTTGGGAATCCAAACCAGAAATGATCTTTTGTCTTATGGTCACTGACCCATGTAACTGATTATATTTCTCTCTGAACTGGCTACTCAAAAGCAAAGCCAAATGTGTGGCCTTCTAACACGTAAGACTTCAGTCCAAATGCTCTGTGTACACAATTCATTCCTGTTTCCATCTTAATTTCCCCTCAGTCCTGAATTCCTCACCCACTTATCTCTGTATGTTACCAACAGTATGTCGCATGTATCTTTGTAAGTCGTTACAAATCCTTTCTGGAACAAGATGTGGAACAAGTAAATGATATATTCCACTGAAAAAAATTATAGCACAATAAGAAAATATTTTCTTTCATTAATAAACATTTTCTATGTTCAATTTCTAAAGGCGTTTTCTTTTATGTGCTCCAAAGTACCTTCTAAAGGAAAAATGAAAGTGCTTAAAATTAGAAAATTCTAACAGAGGAACTACAAAAATAAAACACTTTCATTATGTATTTTTAACTGCAAAGCACACAGAAAATTATAAATATACCCCTATGTGAAAATCCCCCAAAAGCAATTTTTAATTTTAGAATACAGACCAAATCACCATAAATTCAATTACAGTTGTGTATTTATTTTGAATGGGAACTGAATAGACTAGCTTCAAATATGGTTCAGAAGGTCTTTGTACAATTCCCCGAGTTGTTCTGTGCCTAGCACAGAGGATGCTGCCAAACCATTCCTTAGCGTGAAACAGCAGAGAATTTAGAGCCCTCAAAATTCTTGCTACATTCCTGCTTCAGAGATTTCAGCAATCTCCTCACTGTTACCAGGGGGAAATAAAAAGCTTAATACTCTCTCAGTGTGTAATATTTTACGCATTCATGAACACATACTCTAACTTCTGACTTTTAACCACATTTAATTAATTGATCATAATCATGGTTTTTGGTCATCTTAATGTCCATTGCCAAGAGAGCTATGCTACCAGAAACAAAATGTTCCACTAGGGCCGGGCACAGTGGCTCACACCTGTAATCCCAGCACTTTGGGAGGCCGAGACAGGTGGATCACTGGAGGTCAGAAATTCGAGACCAACCTGGCCAACATGGTGAAACCCCGTCTCTACTAAAAATAAAAAAAATTAGCTTGGCATGGTGCTGCGTGCCTGTTAACACCAGCTACTTGGGAAGCTGAGGCCGGAGAATCACTTGAACCCAGCAGGCAGAGGATGTAAGCCAAGATTGCACCATTGCACTCCAGCCTGGGCAACAAGAGTGAAACTCAGTCTCACCATGCCCCCCCGTCAAAAAAAATTAGCTGGGCATGGTGGCAGGAGCCCATATTCCCAGCTACTCAGGTGGCTGAGGCACGAGAATCACTTGAACTGGGGAGGCGGAAGTTGCAGTGAGTAGAGATCGCGCCACCACACTCCAGCCTGGGTGACAGAACAAGACTCCATCTCAAAAAAAGAAAAAAAAAGGTCTACTATAAATTACACTTCGTATCTCACTGACAGTAACTTCACTGAAAACAGGAATTTCACAGGAAACTTGAACACAGCACCATAAAAGTATAATGTTTTCCTAAAGCATTTTAGGAGCTTTATCTAAACATCAAACTGATAAACATAAGTTAAATAGTATTAAGTGGGATAACTGTAATTTCACATGTTTACATATTGTAACAATAGTCCAGATTTAAACTCACTTCAGCCATGTGAAATAACACACATGATGTTTCTACAGTGCTTTATGATAGAAGTGTGTATTTCATAAGACTTTCAAGATGTTTGGTCTGAACTATGAAAATTCTTATAGAGACAGGGTATCACTCTGTCAACGCAGGCTGTAGTGCAGTGGCTTGATCACAGCTCACTGCAGCCTGGAACTCCTAGGCTCAAGCGATCCTCCCACTTCGGCCTCCCAAAGCACTGGTATTATAGGCACGAGACACTGCACCAGCCTGAAACTCTTGGTTTTAGTGTGATCACTTTTTTTTGTTTGTTTGTTTTGTTTTTGAGACAGAGTTTCACTCTGTTGCCCAGGATGGAGTGCAGTAGTACGATCTTGGCTTATTGCAACCGCCGCCTCCCGGGATCAAGAGATTCTTGTGCCAAAGATTCCCGAATAGCTGAGATCACAGGTGCACACCACCATGCCTAAGTTTTTTGTATTTTAGTAGAGACGGAGTTTCAACATCTTGATCCAGGCTGATCTCAAACTCCTAGCTTTAAGTGATCTGCCCACCTCAGCCTCCCAAAGTGTTGGGATTACAGGTATGAGTCACCACACCCGGCCTATGGTATGATAACTTTACTGATGGGCTAAGAAGCCACTCACTTGGTACCATTTCTATCTCAGTCACAGGTGTTAGGTTTACACAGGTATTTCCTACATTTGAGGGATATCTCTGCCAGAGATGTTTGTTCTGCAGCCAATAAAACCACAAGTGCCAGAAATTAAACTCCCAGTCAAGACAGAAATTCTATGTCTCTAGCCAGACTCATATAAGTAAACAGAATCTTAGTTCTATATGTAGACATCACAATGAGTAAGTACTGATAACATTTTTTTCATTGAAAACCAGCAACAAAATTCAAAGAAATCAATGAATTATTCTTATAAAATCGGTTAAGTACTCATTAAACACTTGCGTGCCCAACTGGTGTTGAGAATGTAGAGATAAATGAATGCAGAATTCCTGTTTACAAATTAGCTGGGTCAGACATCCTTACAGAAAGAAACAACTAGAAAATGAGTATACATTCACTTCAAGCATCTTTTTTTTTTTTTGTAGAGATGCAGTCTTGCTATTTTGCCCTGGCTGGTCTCCAACTCCCAGCCTCAAGCGATCCTCCCACTTTGGCCTCCCAAAGTGCTGGGATTACAGGTGTGAGCCACCATGCCTGGCATCACTTCAAACATTTAATAAGCAGAGAAAATTAAAATACAAGACAGCAGTAATTAGCTGGGCGTGGTGGCGCATGCCTATAGTCTGTCCCAGCTACTCAGAAGGCTGAGGCAGGCAAATTGCTTGAACCCAGGAGGCAGAGGTTGCAGTGGCCAAGATCACGCCACTGCACTCCAGCCTGGTCACAGAGCAAGACTCTGTCTCAAAAAAAAAAAAAAAGCAGCTCTCTTTGGTCCGTAAGTCCAAAATGACAAAGAAAAGAAGGAACAACGGTCGTGCCAAAAAGGGCCGCGGCCATGTGCAGCCTATTCGCTGCACTAACTGTGCCCGATGCGTGCCCAAGGACAAGGCCATTAAGAAATTCGTCATTCGAAACATAGTGGAGGCCGCAGCGGTCAGGGACATTTCTGAAGCGAGCGTCTTTGATGCCTATGTGCTTCCCAAGCTGTATGTGAAGCTACATTACTGTGTGAGTTGTGCAATTCACAGCAAAGTAGTCAGGAATCGATCTCGTGAAGCCCGCAAGGACCGAACACCCCCTCCCCAATTTAGACCTGCGGGTGCTGCCCCACGTCCCCCACCAAAGCCCATGTAAGGAGCTGAGTCCTTAAGACTGAGACAGACTATTCTCTGGAGAAAAATAAAATGGAAATTGTACTTAAAAAAAAAAAAGGCAAATAATCAAGCACTACACTGAAAACATTTATCCTTATCAGCTACATAGCAGCCTGTGTGTAAGAGCTACATAAAGTTCCACGTTAGGGCCAGGTGCAGTGGCTCATGCTTGTAATCCCAACAATTTGGGAGGCTGAGGCTAGAGAAACACTTGAGGCCAGGATTGGAGACCACCCTGGGAAACATATAAGGATTCCATCTCTACAAAAAAATTTAGGCCAGGTGTGGTGACTCACAGTTGTAATCCCAGCACTTTGGAATACCGAGGAGAGCGGATCACTAGGTCAGGAGATTGAGACCATCCTGGCTGACACGGTGAAACCACATCTCTACTAAAAATACAAAAACTTAGCCGGGCATGGTGGCAGGCACCTGTAGTCTCAGCTATTCAGGAGAATGGCGTGAACCTGGGTGGCGGAGTTTGCAGTGAGTTTGCAGTGAGCCAAGATTGCACCACTGCACAACAGCCTGGGTGACAGAGCAAGACTCCATATCAAAAAAAAAAAAAAAAAAAAAGGAAAAAAAAAATTTAGCCAGGCAAGCTAAATTAGTAGGTGGCAGGCCTGTGGTCCCAGCTACTTGGGAGGCTGAGACAAGAGGATTGCTTAAGCCTGGGTGGTGGAGGCTGCAGTGAGCTGTGTTCCTGCCATTGTATTCCAGCCTGAGTGACAGAGAGAGACGGACACATTTTTTTTTCTTTTTTTTTTTGAGATGAAGTCTCGCTCTGTTGCCCAGGCTGGAGTACACTGGTGCAATCTCGGCTCACCAAAACTTTCGCCTCCTGGGTTCAAGCAATTCTCCTGCCTCAGCCCCCTGAGTAGCTAGGATTACAGGCAGGCGCCATCATGCCCAGCTAATTTTAGTGCTTTTAGTAGAGACGGGGTTTCACCATGTTGCTCAGGCTGGTCTCGAACTCCTGACCTCGTGATCCACCGCCCACCTTGGCCTCCCAAAGTGCAGGGATTACAGGTAGAAGTCACCGCGCCAGGCCAGAAAACTCATTTTAACCACACAAGGACCCAGCTAAAAACCTTTCCCTGGTTCTGTTACCATCACATAAAGCCTAAGCTCCTACATCTCTGTCCCGCACTTTTTCTCTTTAATAACCACCCTCCAGGCTCTGTAGCTGATGCCTGTAATTTCAGCACTTTGGGACACTTGAAGCAGGAGGATCACTTGAGTCCAGGAGTTTGAGACCAGCCCGGGCAACACAGCAAGACCCCATCTTTACAAAATATTTAAAAATCAGCTTTGTGTGACAGCACCCATCTGCACTCTCAGCTACTCGGAAGGCTGAGGTGGAAGCATCACTTGAGCCCAGGCAGTTGAGACTTCAGTGACTCACGATCATGTCACTGTACTCCAGCCTGGGTGACAAAGTGAGACCCTGTCTCTAAATAAATAAAAGCACCTCCTTATAGTTACTGGTCCTCTCCTTTGATTCGCCCATCTCCCTCACCCCACCCTGTTAGTCTGAATGTTACTCATTCCTCAGGACACCTGCAGAAAGTATCCCCTGATTCCTTCCAGGCTCCACACCCAACAGCATGGCCTAAATCCCCGGTTCCTTCCTCGATGCTCCATCTTAGCTCACACTCCTTACCACACTGTTTTCAAAGTATCTTGACTGTCCCTTCTCAACTGGCTAACTTTTAGAGAGCAGAAACATGACTGCTTACAAGGTCATTAAAAATTCAAATCCTGAACATTTCTTAATCCTGCGGATATGAATCAGTAACTCTTAAAAGCAAAATGTTATTTATCATTAAATATTAATAATATAATCACATTTTCTTGCATCTCTGGCAAGTATCTTGGGACAACAATTTTAAGGAACAGACTTTTTTTTTTTTTTTTGAGATGGACTCTCGCTCTGTCGCCTAGGCTGGAGTGCAGTGGCACGATCTCGGCTCACTGCAACCTCTGCCTCCCGGGTTCATGCCATTCTCCTGTCTCAGACTCCCGAGTAGTTAGCACTACAGGTGCCCGCCACCACGCCCGGCTAATTTTTTTTTTTTTTTTTTTTGTATTTTTAGTAGAGACGGGGCTTCACCGTGTGAAGCAGGATAGTCTTGATCTCCTGACCTCATGATCCGCCCGCCTCGGCCTTTCAAAGTGCTGGGATTACAGAAGTGACCCATCAAGCCCGGCCGGAACAGACTCTTTAACAGCAGTTAAAGCCGCACGCTGGCTCACGCCTATAATCCCAGCACTCTGAGAGGCCGAGGCGGGAGGATCGCTTAAGACCAGGAGTTTGCCACCAGCTTGGGCAACACTGTGAGATCCTATCTCGAAAAAAATAATAAAGAAAAACAAAGTAGTTTTAGGTTTAGAGGGGGGAAAGTAGCTCTCCAAGCCAAAAACCAACTCCCAAGGTGCTCCTGTAAACTCGTCCTGGGAAAATTTCCTATCTAAACTCAAAGGCAAAACGAGCCCACAGGCGCCCACGACACATTTCCCAACCACAAGGATTGGTCACCCGCGCTGAGACACCGCCAGCTGCCTATGATCTAGCCTCCAAAGCGGCAGAGTCCCTCCCTCTCTCTCCCTAAGCTTCCGTGATGGGCATCCCTCGGCTCTCCTCCCAGACGGTTCGGAAGTAGGGACTTCTGCTCCTAACCCCAGCCCCACAGGCTCGCCCTCAGCCACGGGGTGGACGTCAACACCACAGGCTTCAAATCCCCTCCCAATTCCGGGACGCTTCTGTCCCCCCAGGGTGACGCGGGATCAAGTACCAGCGCCCCCGCCGCAGCCGGGGGCTGTGGTCTGGGTCCGAGCGTCCCATACCAGCGCCTTCCTGGGAGGTCCTGGGAGGTGCCCTGCGCGACCACAGACGTTGCTTCGGAGCCAGCGGCCTGAACGGAAGGTGGGAGCCGGGCGGAGGGGAGCCGCCGGAGAGGGAGGCGGCCAGGAAATGCTCCGCGTCAGACCGTCGGGGCTCGGCCGTCGCTGGAGATGCCGGCAACGAGCGCCTGGGACGCAGAGGCCGCGCACTGTGAGGATTAAGGGAGCCGAGGGCGGCCTGGAACGGGGAAGGCGGCAGTGACGGGGGACGGAATGTGGGACGAAGGACAGCGGGAGGCACCGACGCGCAACTGCCCCGGCCCCGCGGACGGCACGGACCGATCGCCCCGCCGCCCCCAGCCCGAGACGCCCCGCCGCCCCGCTCCCGTAGCTGAGAGTCGGGCAGCTTTTAGCTCCAGTCCGTCCGCTCCGTACCTCGCCCGCGTCTCCGCCGGCGTCCAAACCGCCGCTCTCCCGCTTCGCTCGCGTAAGTCGGGGCTCCGCGGTCCGCTCCCGCCTCACACCCACCCTCCTGTTCGCCCCGCCCCCGGCACCGCCAGCGAGCGCACGTCACGCACGGCGCGTAAACGTCACTTCCGGGGCCTTTGGTTCTTGACGGGAGGAAGTGCGAGTGGATCCAAAGCGTCGAGCGAAGTAGGGTAACGCCCTGAAGCCGAAGAGCAAATGGAAGAGGGCGGCCTCTGAGCTAAAGCTGGGGCGCTGGGGAGCCCTGGAGAAACCGGCGTTTCCTAATCTGTGGCTCAGTCCCTGCTTCCGGCTTCCGACGCGCAGCAGCCGGAGGGCGACGCTGCGGCCGCGGTGGTAGCGCGAATGGCAGGTGGAGCGGAGCCACTGTGCCGAGGGACGCTTCAAAAACTATGAGTTTCAGCCCTTCGCGGGTCCTAGGATGTGACAGGTGTTCGAGTTAAAAGGTCTTAAGGCGATCGGTTGATCCAAAAGCAGCTGAACCTTTAGGAGGCCCAGGCAGGAGGATCGCTTGAGACCAGGAGTTCGAAACCAGCCTGGGCCACAGAGCAAGATCCCCGTTCTACAAAAGAAATTTTACAAATCAGCCGGGCATGATGGCGGGCACCTGTGGTCCCAACTACTGGGGAGGCTGAGGTGGGAGGATCGCTTGATAGCCCAGGAAGTTGAGGGTGCAGAGAGCCCATCTCTGAACTCCAGGCCAGGTGACAGCAGAGCGAGATCCTGTCTCAAAAACAACATACTCAACACCCAGAAGTGAAATAAATTAGCCAGTGTCACAAAGTATTAATGGTTGAGTCACAAATTGAATCCTTTTTACCTGATTCTTTACGTGATTCCCATGTAAGAAATGTTAAAACAGTAAATACTAATTGCTGTGTGTCCTGGATGCCATCAATGGCGTAACGTGCAGTCACAGCAAGAAAAAAAGAAAATGCTGTGAGATAGACCTGGGTTGAAATCCCAGCTTTGCTAATTGTCACTGCGGTGTTCTTGGACAGGTTGCCTAATTTTTCCGTCTTTTTTTTTTTTTTTTTTTTTTTTGAGAGTCTCACTCTGTCGCCCACCCTGGAGTTCAGTCGTGCGATCTCAGCTTACTGCAACCTCCGCCTCCTGGGTTCAAGCGATTTTCCCACCTCAGCCTCCTGAGTAGCTGGAATTACAGGCACTTGCCACCACGCCCAGTTCTTTTTTTTGTTTCTTTTTGTTTTATGTTTTTTTAGTCGATACAGGGTTTCACCATGTTGGCCAGGCTGGTTTTGAATCCTGACCTCAAGTGATCTGCCCACTTTGGCCTCCCAAAGTGCTAGGATTACAGGCATGAGCCACTGCGCCCCGCTAATGTTTGTATTTTTACTAGAGACAGGGTTTCACCATATTGGCCAGGCTAGACTTGAACTCCTGACCACAAGTGATCTCTCAGCCTTTGTCTCCAAAAGTGCTGGGATTACAGGCATGAGCCACCGCGCCCGGCCCGAATTTCTAGTCATTATTCATTATTGTTAAAGTGGGGATTAATTGATTCGTTTCTCAGATTCTTCCTAAGTGCCTAATAATGTGTGCTATGCTGAGGGTACAACAGAGTATAAAACAAAGGTAAGGCCAGGCGCAGTGGCTCACACCTGTAATCCTAGCACTTTGGGAAGCCGAGGCAGGCATATCACCTGAGGTCGGGAGTTTGAGACCAGCCTGGCCAACATGGTAAAACCACATCTCTACTAAAAATACAAAAATTAGCCAGGCGTGGTGGTGCATACCTGCAATCCCAGTAACTTGGGAGCCTGAGGCAGGAGAACCACTTGAACCTGGGAAGTGGGGGTTGCAGTGAGCCGAGATTGTGCCATTGCACTCCAGCTTGGGCAACAAGAGTGAAACTATGTCTCAAAACAAAACAAAACAAACAAAACACAAAGTTCCTGTGCTGAGGAGGTGGAGGAGGGAATAAACAACAAATTTACAGTAGTACATTAGATGGTGGTAATTGCTATTACCAAAAGACAGAATAACATTTACTTTAAAGATCTTACCAGACTTTTGTGATTACAGAATCAGGCAACACACCATTCTATAAACCATTCTGTGAAACAGAATGAGTGTTTTTTTTTTTTTTTTTTTTTTTTTTGAGACAGTGTCTCACTCTGTCGCCCAGGCTGGAGCACAGTGGTGCAATCTTGGTGCACTCCAGCCTCCAACTCCCTGGCTCAAGTGATCCTCCTGCCTCCGCCTCCCCAGTAGCTGGGATGATAGGTGTGTGCCACCACACTCAGCTAGTTTGTGGGTTTTTTTTGTAGAGACAAGGTTTTGCCATGTTGCCCTAGCTGGTCTCGAACTCCTGGACTCAAGCAATCTGACCATCCCGGCCTCCTAAAGTGCTGGGATTACAGGCATGAGCCTAGGCCCCTGGGCCCAGAATGGGTGTTCAATGGGCTGAGCAGAAGAGGTTGGTTTTAAAGACAGAAAAGGCCTGAGGAAAGCAGTAACAAAAAGTGGATATCAATTCAAAGTTTCCTTGTGAAGGTTAAGACAGAGAGGACTGGCTGGGCGCGGTGGCTCACGCCTGTAATCCCAGCACTTTGGGAGGCCATGGCGGGCTGATCACCTGAGGTCAGGAGTTTGAGACCAGCCTGGCCAACATGGTAAAACCACATCTCTACTAAAAATACAAAAATTAGCCAGGCATGGTGGCCTGTACCTATAGTCCCAGCTACTCTGGAGGCTGAGGTGGTAGGATCACATGAGCCTGGGAGGTTGAGGCTGCAGTGAGCAGTGATCTTGCCACTGCACTCCAGCCTGGGTGACAGAGCAAGACCCTGTCTCAAAAAGAAAAAAAAAACTGCAACCAAGAAGCTTGCAGCTTTAAAATAGACAGGAGCGGCCTTGTGAGGTGACCTGAATAAAAGATGAGGGAGCTAGCTGTGGTGCTATGCAAATATCTGGGCAAGAATGTTCTAGACACTGAGCAGCAAGAGGGAAGACCCTCCTGACACCGCTAACCTGTTTAGCAGTAGCAGGGTGCAGCACAGTGGTAGGATCATGGCTCACTGCAGACTCCAAATCCTGGGCTCAACCAATCCTCCCACCTAAGCCTCACAAGCATCTGTGATTACAGGCGAGTGCCACCACACCTGGCTGCTATTTTGCTGTTGTTGAGATTGTGTTTTGCCACGTTTTAGTGTTAAATGACAGGAACAACAGAGGTTGTTTTTTGTTTTTTTGTTTTTTAAAAGACTTTCCTTGGCAAAATTAAAAGAGGAAAACACTATATCAGTCTTTTATTTTATTTTTATTTTTTTTTATTGTTTTAAACTACTGAAGAAGTCTGGTAACCACTGCTACACACGTTTCCTTCCCATGGCAAGGCTGAGCCCCAAAATCCAGATCTAAAGGTATTCTCCAAGTTGTTTTAGACTACCCCCCTACGTGGGATTATACTTATTCCTCTCCACACAGATGACAACTTCCTGGTCTCATATTGCGTGGGATAGCCAGGTGTGGTGGCGCATGCCTGTAGTCCCAGCTATTCAGGAGGCTGAAGTGAGAAGACTGCTTGACCCAGGAGTTTAAGGATGCAGTGAGCTATGATGGTACTGGTGAACAGCCACTGCATTCCACCCTGGGCAATATAGCAAGACCCTATCTCAACAAAACCCCCCAAGAAACAAAAACCACCTAAAAATAAAATAAATACTGTAATACCAGCATTTTGGGAGTCCAAGGTGGGAGGATTGCCTAAGGCCAGGAGCTTGAAACCAGTCCGGGCAACACAGCAGAATTTTCTCTCTCTCTCTCTCTGCATCAGAACACATGTATTTGTGTGTGTGTATGTATGTGTCTGTATGTGTGTGTGTGTATAAATAAAAATAAACTTTTGTTTTGTTTTGTTTTTTGAGATGGAGTCTCCCTCTGTTGCCCAGGCTGGAGTGCAGTGGCGCGATCTTGGTTCACTGCAACTTCTGCCTCCCAGGTTCAAGCGATTCTCCTACCTCAGCTTCCTGAGTAGCTGGGATTACAGGTGCCTGCCATCACACCCAGCTAATTTTTGTATTTTTAGTAGAGATGGGGTTTCACCATGTTGTAGTGAGCTAGTCTCGAACTGCTGGCCTTAAGTGATCCACCTGCCTCATCCACCTGCCTCACCCTCATCACCTGCCAAGTCCTACTCATTCTAACCCTGATAGCTCTTAAATCAGGTCTCTCCACCTTAACCCCATTATCGCTGCTCTAGAGCTCAAGCCTCTAGTGTCCTTTCATTTCCTGAATTTACCATCTTTATGCTCTTGCTCACATTGTGTTCTTTGTCCAAAATGCTCTTACCACTCTCCTTCTTCTTCTGTCTATATGGCAAGTTAAATGGCCCCATATAGTGGCATAGGTTGTTCACTGCACTGAGTCCTGGCTTCAGGTCAACCGTGTCCTCTGAACCCGGCCCACGATGACTTGTGGCCCAGGTCCCAGCTGGTTTTGGGCTTCACTCTGTTTGAGCTTTTGCACAGCAATCCTTTCTCCCTTCACTGTCTGAGAATTTTTTTTTTTTTTTTTTTTTTTTGAGACACAGTCTCACTCTGTCACCCAGACTGGAGTGCAATGGTGCGAACTCGGCTTACTGCAAGCTCCGCCTCCCGGGTTCAAGAGATGCTTCTCCCACCTCAGTCTACTGAGTAGCAGGGATTACAAGCATGCACCACCACGCCCGGCTAATTTTTTTTGCATTTTTAGTAGAGATGGGGTTTCACCATGTTGGCCAGGCAGGTCTCGAGCTTCTGACCTCAAGTGATGCACCCTCCTCAGCCTCCCAAAGTGCTGGGATTACAGGCGTGAGCCACCACACCCATCGCTGTCTGAGAACTGATCTTCATCCTCAGCCTGAGGCTAGCTCTAAGGGACTGTCCTTGCCCTTGTGTCTCCAAATGTCCAAGCCTGTGGCCACCTCCCTGTTGACAAGAGACCACTTCTACCCCACCCATCTCTGGTTCCCCTTCCCTCCCCTCTACCTGCTCAGATGTCTCAGCCCATGCACCACCTTTAGGGTTCCAGCCACGCCAGCTTTTCTCAGCACCTTCTCGTTGGCATTTAAGCATTCCATGAGCAAAATAAAAGAAACCCCTCCTTGAACCCTACGCCCACCTCTCTCACCTGTCACAGCCAAACTGCAAAGAGCTGTCTGCACACGTGTTTCCATTTCTCACCTGCTGCTCACTCCTTGGCCGGCTCCTGCCTGACTGTGGTCCCCACCCACCACCCAAACACTCTCACCCAGGTCAACAGTGACCTCCAGGAAAAGGAAGAGAGTGGGTTGGGGGTGCCAGGGATACACCACCAGCAGGGAAGACGTTCACAGCATCATGGCACAGAGAGGTGCCTTGCCTTTGACAAAGAGAATCTGAGGCCCAGAGAGGGTTAGCAGCTTGCCCAGACACACACAGTGGCCGGGGTTAGAGCTGGACACTGGAACCAGGACCCCAACCTTGGGACATGGGCTCAGCATCACCAGGAGACTATGCCACTCTTGGCACTAAAACGACCTCCAGACAGATTATAAAGTTAAAAGTCACATAGATAAGTAATAAAATTCTAGACTAGCTAGTAGGAAATAAATCTAATTCTTCTTAGCCTCTGGAAAAGCATTTATAACTTTTCCTTAACTTCCTTAATGTTCCTGAAACTTCCTAAGGAGTTTTATAAGTGTTCTAGCAAAAGAAGAAATCACACAGAAAAAGACGAACCTGTTTGGCCATGTGGCGAGTGGTGTTGTGGGGTGGTGAGGGGGGTCCCCGGGAGCACCACTATAGTGGACATGTGCAGGAGTGACCGACCGTGCAGGAGGAAGCCACAGCGGCCAGCAGTGTCCATCATTTTTGAAGACCGAGAAGTGACACCAATATCATGCACCTGTTGGTCTCCCACAAAAGTGCTCCTTTGGGGCTGGGCACGGTGGCTCACGCCTGTAATCCCAGCACTTTGGGAGGCCGAGGTGGATGGATCACTTGAGGTCAGGAGTTCGAGACCAACCTGGCCAACATGGTGAAACCCCGTCTCTACTAAAAAAATTACAAAAATTAGCCAGGCGTCGTGGCTCATGCCTATAACCTCAGCACTTTGGGAGGCCGACATGGGCAGATCACCTGGTGTCAGGCATTCAAGACCAGCCTAGCCAACATAGCAAAACCGCATCTCTACTAAAAAAAAAAAAATACAAAAATCAGCCAGGCATGGTGGGACATGCTTGTAATCCTAGCTACTTGGGGGACTGAGGCAAGAGAATCGCTTGAACCCGGGGAGCAGAGGTTGCAGTGAGCTGGGATCGCATCACTGCACTCCAGTCTGGGCCACAGAGCTGAAAAAAAAAAAAAAAAGTCATTGATTGTAAGGTGCATCAGTTGCAAGGTTTCCCATCCCTCTGCAGAGGCCCACACTGCAGCCACGCCAAGTACCTGCCCTTCTCCCTTGGCCCTTGCATCTCTTTGCCTGACCTGTAGCCTGCACACGACACCCTGTCCAGCCACACACCCACAACAGGGCAGAGACCTCTGAAGAGTGGCCGGTGTTGGGAGACAATTCTGACGCTGGTGCCCCTGATAACCCGACTGGGCTGCGTGTCCCCAAACCAGATGGCTAGGCTGCTCCCTCACCCAGGGTCCCCTGTGACCAGGGACAGAGCTTCAAGCCAGGTTCAGGCCTTTTCTGGGCTTCAAATGCACTGGCCCTTCCAGGGACTTCCCCTGCAAGACTCTGATTCCATGGGCCCTTGCCCCAGCTGAGACTGGACAAGGAGCCAGCCCTCAGGCATCGGTCTCATTGCTGCCCACCTCTAAGTCTTCGTGGAGGGCAGAACATGTTTTTTTAAAACACAAAAAACCCATCCTGTCTGAACCGAACATGTTTCCCTGCTTGTTGAACAGCCCCATTCACATTCCTAGGCCGGTTGGCGGCCAAGATATTTATAGTCCTGCCCTGGCACTGCCTAATTGGTGTGGCCTGATGGGGCCCCTATCCGTCATGGTAAGTGGGCCTCTCACCAGCCTCCAGCGGGCCCTCTGCCAGCCCGGACATTTCCAGGCCTGGGTGGGGGAGGCAGCCCTCACTCCGTCTGAGGCCCAGGCCTCTCTCCAGGGGGTTTGCTGATGCCAGGGAAGCGTCCAAGAGCAAACAACTGGCCCAGGCCACCTTGACCATCCAGCCCAAAGGTGGACAGGGATCACTGACAGCATCTGTCCAGACATTCCTAGGCATCCATGCTGCCCTCAGCCTCCCTGTCACCCTCACTCCATCCCCCGAGCTTACAGAGGAAGCCCTGTCACTCCACTGCCTGATGACCTCACAATCCCCTGTCCTGCAGGATGTAGCCTCAGCTCCTTTGTGGGCTCTGGAAGGACCATCACTGTCAGTCCAGTGACAGCCCTGACACTTCTTGCTCTCTGTCGCAACCACAAGGAGGGACATGACGTTTCCCAGCAAGGGAAGATGGGCTCCAGCCTTTTTTTTTTTTTTTTTTTTCCGAGACAGAATCTAGCTCTGTGGCCCAGGCTAGAGTACAGTGGCAGGATCTCGACTCACTGCAATCTCTGCCTCCTGGGTTCAAGAGACTCTCCTCCCTCAGACTCCTGAGTAGCTGGGATTACAGGTGCATGCCACTACACCGGGCTAATTTTTGTACTTTTAGTAAAGACGAGGTTTCACCATGTTGGCCAGGCTGGTCTCGAACTCCTGACCTCAAGTGATCCCGCCACCCACCCCCACCCCGTCTTGGCCTCCCAGAGTGCTGGGAATATAGGTGTGAGCCACCACACCCGACCAGCCAACCCATCTTCTGAGGCTCAGTTTCCACATCTGAAAAATGGGAAGCACCAATACTCCCTGCCTCATAGGGTAGATGAGTTAGATCCAGGAGGAGAAGCACTACATAAGTGCTAGCTGCTTGAAAAAATGTTTTTCATTTAGAGACACGGTCTAATGCTGTTATTATTATATTACCTCATTACGCTTTCACACTGTTATTTCAGTTGCAAACTCATTTAGCAGATGTGAGTGCCTCCCGGGGGCACAGCAGTGAGTGAGACACATAAGGCTCCTGCCCTCATGGCTCTTACAGTTTGGTGGCAGAGACAAAAGGTGAACATGACATTATAAATTAAGGTAAATTCCCATGAAGAAGACACACAAGGGGCTCTTAGGGAAAAGACTGAGGGAAACCTAGTTTGGGTTGCTGAAGAAAGTAAGCTCTGGCTAGGTGCGGTGGCTCATGCCCATAATCCCAGCACTTTGGGAGGCCGAGATGGGCAGATCACTTGAGGTCAGGAGTTCGAGACCAGCCTGACCAACATGGTGAAACCCCGTCTCTGCTAAAAGTACAAAAATTAGCTGGATGTGGTGGCAGGCGACTGTAATCCCAGCTACTCAGGAGTCTGAGGCAGAGAATTGCTTGAACCCGGGAGGCAGAGGTTGCAGTGAGGCAAGGTCATGCCACTGCACTCCAGCCTGGGTGACAGAGCGAGACTCCGTCTCAAAAAAAAAAAAAAGTAAGCTCCCAGCTGAGACCTAAAGTATGAGAAGAGACCAGTGGGGAAAGAATTGCAGGGAAGAGCATCCAGGCAGAGGGAACAGCATACGCAAACACACAGATTCCAGGGGAAAAGAATTGGGGGAAGTGAAATTGGGAGAGGTGAGGCAGCATCAGGTCATGGTGAATCTGAGAGCCATTTGGCGGGGGGGGGGGGGTGTCAATTTTGGTACAAATGCAATAGGAATCCCTTGGGGAACGGGGCGGTTTAAGCAGGAGAATGAGATAGGGCCCGATTTACATTTTCCACAGGTTATTCTGGCTGGTGGGGGTGGAGAGGAAGCAGGGAGGTGGGGAGGAGGCTGTGCTGGCCTCCAGGGCCAAGCTGGTGGTGGCTTGACACAGGGGTGTGAGCGAGAACAGAGGGAAGTGGATGTGGGATTTATTTTGGAGGTAGAATTGATGAGTCTTGGCGGTGGCCAGGGTGTGGGTGGTGAGGGCGGGACTATCCAAAGATGCCTCCCAGTTTTCTGGCTGAAGCCACCAAGCAGATGATGATGGTGCCATTTCCCGAGATGGAGAAGTCACAGGGAGGGGCTGGCTGGGGAAGGAACCAAGAGTTGACTTTTGGACGCATTATGTTCGAGCTGTTATTTGTCCTGCCTGGCTAATGACTGACAGAGCTCCGTGGGCCTCAGAGTTACAGAAGTCGCCCCTGTTCCCCTGTGTTCCTGCTCATGTGTGGCCCCATGAGGTGTTTCAAGGCACTGCAATTATTTGAGCATCCTCTAGCCCCACTTCTTGGGGCCACCACCACCTTCCCACCTTCCCAGTGGCAGAAGACCTGAGTTGCCCCAACCTCTTCATTCTTTTTTTTTTTTTTTTTTTTTGAGACAGAGTTTCACTCTTGTTGCCCAGGCTAGAGTGCGATGGCGCGATCTCAGCTCACCACAACTTCTGCCTCCTGGGTTTAAGCAATTCTCCTGCCTCAGCCTCCTGAGTAGCTGGAATTACAGGCATGCACCACCACCACACCTGGCTAATTCTGTATTTTTAGTAGAGACGGGGTTTCTCCATGTTGGTTAGGCTCGTCTCAAACTCCCAACCTCAGGTGATCTGCCCCCCTCAGCCTCCCAAAGTGCTGGGATTACAGGTGAGAGCCACTGCGCCTGCCCCCAATCACTTCATTCTGAAGCAATGAAGGACCTCAGCCTTGTTCCACAGGCTCAGTGGGAAGGTATCCATGTCTCTGTTGGGATCCCCAACTGCTGTGAGCTTCAGGCCTTGGGCCTGCCCCCTTCCCTGTCCCCTTAGTTCAGCCCCCACTCCGTGGATCTGCTCTGCAAAACTCTTCATTAGTTTTTTAGAGACAGGGTCTCTGTCACCCAGGCTGGAGTGCACTGGTAGGATCACAGCTCCCGGCATCCTCGAACTTCTGGGCTCAAGCCATCCTCCAACTTCAGTCTTCTAAGTAGCTGGGATCACAGGCATATGCCACCATGCCTGGCTATTACATTTTTATAGACACAGGATCTTGCTATGTTGCCCAGGCTGGTCGTGAACTGGCCTCAAGCAGTCCTCCCACCTCAGCCTCCCAAAGCTGGGATTACAGGCACATGTTACCATGCCCAGCTAAGTTTTAAATTTGTATAGAGATGGGGTCTTGCTATGTTGCCCAGGCCGGTCTCCAACTCCTGGCCTCCAGTGACCCTCCAGCCCCATCCTCCCAAAGTGTTGGGATTACAGGCGTGAGCCACCACACCTAGCCTTGCAGAACTCTTTAGAACCACATAGACTCCAGTTTGAACCCCGCCTCTGCCATCCATATCTACTAGTTATGTGAATGTTCTGCATCTGTGGAATGGGGTATCGAACAATGTTCCTTTAGGGGTGTAGTGGGTATTCACTGAGATAATGCTTATAAAGGTTTCACACCAAAGCTACTGAAAGCAAGTGTGAAATTTGTTGGTTTTATTAATTAGTATTGCCTGATCTCCCACCCAAGCCCACCATAAAGGTCTGATTATAAAATCCACAAGCCAGAGGCCCCCACCACCTTCTTGTCTTTTGCTGCCTCCCCCTACCCATACCATAGCAACCTTACAAAGCTCTGATGGTGGGATTCCAGGCATCGCCAACCAATGGGAAGCGGGGGGGGGGCACTGAGTCACCCCATATTGGCGCGTGGCAGCCTCTGGGGGCTGTGGGCAGGGCTGGCCTCGTCTGGTGACTGGGGAGGGAGCTGGCAGAAGGCCGGGGAAGGGGGACAATGGGCCTTTGACTTTGCCGAGGTTTCTCCATCCAAGATGCTCTAGCCCCTAGGCAAACATGACCTCATTCCTCCTCCAGGCTCCAGGACCCAGGGCAGAGACAGGCTTGGAGTTGGACACACCCACCCCATTTCACAGACTGGAAAACCAAGTCGCACAAGGAAAGAAGACAAGAGGACACCGAGGCTCCAGCCCTAGGACCCAGCCAGAAGTCATGCCCTCCTGGGTTGCTGAGACCAGGGAGGGGACTCACAAGAGGACCTTCTAGGCAGCAAAGGTCTAGCTATCCTGCAAGCTCCTGGGACAGACAGGTTGCGCTTGGATCTGCTACTCACAGCTGTGTGGCTGTAAGCAGCTTACTCACCTTCTCTGGGCCCTGGTTTCTGCATCTGATGCAGGCCTGGCAGCAGCCTCTTTCTTGCAAGGTTACGGTGCCCTTGGAGATCACTGCTGAGAATTCAGACAGGCCTGCTTTAAGCTGTAGCACCTGCGCCCACTGCTCTGCCTTTAAAGGGGTGATCTTCCAGGGAAGACAGGGGGATTAAGGCCCATCCCACGCAAGCCTCCAGGGTCCACAAATGTCCCTCTCTTGCCAGGGGCTCTGCAGTGCCAAGGCCTGGTAGGAGTCTGGCATATCTTTCTGGTAGCTTCCTAAGTGACATTCTCCCACACTGGCCCTGCTGGGCTTTCACCCCCTGCCCACAGCAGCCCTCACTTCCTATGCTGATCCCCCTTCCCCAGAGGGTCTTCTCCAACCTGGTCTCCATCCCCACAGCCATCTGGGGACACCCCTGCACCTGAAACCTCAGCAATTCAAGTTGCAAGATGCCAGCTAAAGGGACTCCCAGCCATTCTCTCAGTCTCATGTCTAAAATGGGATAGTGGGGCTGGGCTGGGTGGCTCATGGCTGTAATCCCAATGCTTTGGGAGGCTGAGGGAGGATGGCTGGAGGCCAGGAGTTTGAGATCATCCTGGGCAACATAGCCAGACCCCATCTCTACAAAAAAAATTTAAAAAATTAGCCGGGCATGGTAGTGTACGGTCCCAGCTACTCGGTTGGCTGAGGCAGGAGGATTGCTTAAGTCCAGGAGTTCAAGACTGCAGTGAGTTATGTTTGCACCACTGTACTCCAGCCTGGGTGACAGAGCAAAACCCTGTCTCTAAAAATAAATAAGTAAAATGGGATCGAGTGTGGTGGCTCATGCCTGTAATCACAGCACTTTGGGAGGCCGAGGTGGGTGGAGAAGTTCAAGACCAGCCTGCCCAACATGGCAAAACCCCGTCTCTACTAAAAATACAAAAATTGGCTTGGTGGTGGGTGCCTGTAATTCCAGCTACTAGGGAGGCTGAGGCAGGAGATCGCTTGAATCTCGTCCTGTTGCCCAGGCTGGAATGCAGTGGCACAATCACGGCTCACTGCAGCCTCAACCTCCTGGGCTCAAGGAGTTTGAGGCTAATCCTCCCACCTCAGCCTCCAGAGTAGCTGGGACTACAGGCGCACTCCGCTACCCCTGACTAACTAAAAAAAAAAAAAAAAAGAAACTTTTGTAGAGATGAGGTATTTCTATATTGCCCAGACTGGTCTTGAACCCCTGACCTCAAGTAATCTGCCTGCCTCGGCCTCCCGAAGTGCTGGGATTACGGGTCACTGCACCCAGCCCAAAGCAATTTTAAGAGTTGCCTGTGTTCACTGTTTACACATTTCACTTACTACTTTCCTCCTTCATGCCCTCCAACCTGGTTTCTGTCACCCCTATTCCACAAAAACTCTTCAAGTTCACCAGTGACCTTTCTGTGGATCAATCTTGTGAACTCTTTTCACTCCTTATTTTACTCAAAATTGCTGCAGTACTTCATCTTAGCTTTTTTTTTCTTTTTCTTTTTTCTTTTTGAGATGAAGTCTCACTCTGTTGCCCAGGCTCAAGTGCAGTAGCACAGTCTCAGCTCACTGAAACCTCCACCCCCCAGGTTCAAGCGATTCTTCCACCTCAGTCTCCCGAGTAGCTGGGACTACAGGTATGTGCCACCACCCCTGGCTAATTTTTGTAGTTTTAGTAGAGATGGGGTTTCACCATGTTGCCCAGGCTGGTTTTGAAGTCCTGCCCTTAGGTAATCCACTCACCATGGCCTCCCAAAGTGCTGGGATTACAGGCGTGAGCCACCACGCCCGGCTATTCACACTAGTTTTATTTATTTATTTTTTTGTGAAACGGAAATTTTTTTTTTTTGTGTCGCCAGGCTGGAGTGCAGTGGCACGATCTCGGCTCACTTCAACATCCACCTCCCAGGTTCAATTGATTCTCCTGCCTCAGCCTCCCTAGTGGCAGGGATTACAGGCACCCGCCACCACGCCCAGCTAATTATTGTATTTTTAGTAGAAATGGGGCTTCACTGTGTTGGCCAGGCTGCTCTCAATCTCTTGACTGTGCATCCACACTAGTTTTAACTTCTCCCTTCGTGAATCCACTTTCTCTTTTCCTCTGTGACCTGCATTTTGATTTTCCTCCCCTCTCTTTTGGCTACTTCTTCCCCAGCTACTCCCATCTCTCGCTACTCTCCCTTTTCCAGCCCTTAAAGTTGGGGCTCTTCAAGGCTCAGTCCTGGGTCCTCCTCTCTTTTCACTCCCCACACCCTTCTCAGGGGTGCGGTTCACCTTGTTCTCTTTCTTCAATTACCAGCTATGGTCAGTATCAATTGGGCTACAGGCTGGAATCTCCTGGGGGAGCATTGAGAAAAGTCCAGTGCCAAGCAGAATCCTCGGCCGTTCTATTGGTCTGGGGTGGAGCCCAGGCATCATTATTTTTAAAACCTTTCCAGCTCTCATTCTAATCTCCAGCCAAAGTTGAGAACCACAAGAAGAGATGCTGCTAACTCCCAAATCCTTCACGCCTATCCCCAAAGGACCCCTGATGTGCTTTGCTGGCACTATAGATTAGCCTGCAATTTCCAGAATCTTACATACTTTCTTATTGCCTGGCTTTTTTCATTCATGATGATGATTTTGAGATGCATCCATGTTGCGGCATGTATCAATAGTTTCGTTTTTTGTTTTTGCGTTTGTTTGTTTTTTTTCTTTGAGACGGAGTCTCGCGCTGTCTCCCAGTCTGGAGTACAGTGGCGCGATCTCCGCTCACTGCAAGCTCCGCCTCCCAGGTTCATGCCATTCTCCTGCCTCAGCCTCCCGAATAGCTGGGACTATAGGCGCCCGCCACCATGCTTGGCTAATTTTTTGTATTTTTTAGTGGAGACGGGATTTCACCATGTTAGCCAGGATGGTCTCGATCTCCTGACCTTGTGATCCGCCCACCTCGGCCTCCCAAAGTGCTGGGATTACAAGCCTGAGCCACTGCACCCGGCCAGTTTCGTTCTTTTTTTTTTTTTAATTGCTGTAGCGTTTCATTGTATGCTTATAGCTGGATTTGTTTGACCTTTTACCCACTGATGGATATTTGGGTTGTTTTTAGTTTTTGGCTTTTGCAAATACACTGCTATGAATATTCATGTATAATATGTGCAAAGACGTCTTCATGTCGCTTGGGAGATATCTACAGGTGGAGTGGCTGGGTCTTATGGTAGGTGTGTTATTAGCATTTTAAGAAACTGCCAAAATGTTTTCAAAAGTGGCTGTGTTTTTTTTCCACATCCACCAGTCATGAACGAGAGTTCCAGGTTTTGCCCATCTTTAAATTGGGCTGTTTGTCTTCCTAACATTGAGTTGTCTAAATACAACTGAAAAAAAAAATTTCAGTCCGTGGCACTATCTTTTTTTTTTTTTCATGAGGAAATTTAGTCTTTAATATCTGACCTTAGGTCAAACGAAGAGAGACAACAGTGTAAAAGGAAAAAAAGGGGCTTTAACCCAAGCAGAGGTTTTCACTAACAACGTTCGAGGTGAAGAAAGCTTTAAAATTACTGGTTTAGCTTCAGAAAGAGAACTTACTCCTTGTCTTGAAAGGAAAAAGAAGAGGAGGAAGAAGAGAAAGCAGAGGAGGAGGAGAAAGCTAATGTTCCAACAAGAAAATGGACAAGTGGCACACATTTTAAAATGAGCAAGGAGAATTGTAAGAATCCTGTTAACTTCATAAGTAAATTTTGTGGGCTTTTTTTTTTTTTTTGAGAAGGGGTCTGGCTCTGTCCCCCAGGCTGGAGTGCAGTGGCACGATCTTGGCTCACTGCAGCCTAGACCTCCGGACTCAAGTGATCCTCTGTCTCAGCCTCCTGAGTAGCTGGGACCACAGGAACATGCCACCACCATGCTACTTTTATTTTAATTTTTTTCTGTAGAAATGGCATCTCACTAGGTTGCTCAGGCTGTTCTCAAACACCTGGCCTCAAGTGATCCTCCAGTTTTGGCCTCCCAAAGGACTAGGATTACAGGCATAAGCCACTGCGCCTGGCCTATGCTTTAGCTTTTAATTCTGATTACTCAGCTACCTAATACTGTGATGTAATTGGAGCAAGTCCATTCATTTCTAAGAGTCTCCATTCCTATATCTTCAGGGGAGCAGTTAGACTATATTCTTTCTCACCCCTTCTAATCTGAAATTATATATATAGTATTAAAAAGATATAATGCCTATAAAAACATTATTCCAATATATGACACCAGGATTATAATTACAATGATGATGATGATGATGACTATATCAATGAGTTGGAACTACCATAGAGATCTGGTTTGATAGATATGGATAATGAGATGTGCTATTTGTGAATTTTGTCTTAACTGAAAATTCTTCTGATGATTTTCATCTTCCTAGAGGAGCAAGAAATGTGTTATTTTTTCAAAGTTAACAGACATGAGAGTTGAAGGCACAGTAGAGCAATTAGTAGGTATTTAAATAAGTAGGAACTGGGCCGGGCGCGGTGGCTCAGCCTGTAATCCCAGCACTTTGGGAGGCCGAGACGGGCAGATCACGAGGTCAGGAGATCGAGACCATCCTGGCTAACACGGTGAAACCCGTCTCTACTAAAAAAAATACAAAAAACTAGCGGGAGAGGGGTTGGTGGAGGGTGCCTGTAATCCCAGCTACTCCGGAGGCTGAGGCAGGAGAATGGCGGAACCCGGGAGCACAGAGATTGCAGTGGCCGAGATCGCGCCACTGCACTCCAGCTGGGCAACAGGCGAGACTCGGTCTCAAAAAAAAAAAAAAAAAAAAAAAAAAAAAAAAAAGTAGGAACTGAAATACTGATAGTGTATTTTTGCCTGTGTTTGAAAAACTTTCACTCTTTATTTCCTCACATTTCCTCCCAGCCCTTGTCAATATGTTGAAGTGCAGTCAGTATGGTTTTATTTCTGTGGGCATCTGAAATCTCCACACAGATTGCTGTGATGCTGCCAGTCAGATTTCATTTGAAGTTTTATGTTACTTTTTAAATAAAATATTGACAGCAGTAGGAAAGGAGAAGAGCAGGCTAATATAATTATAAATGGCTTCTAAATATTTCCCCTGGAGGAAATGATAAGTTATTAAAAACAAGCAAAACAAATCGGATAGTTATGTGTTTTATTGATACCCATTTTTGATTTTCATACTTGATTTGATCTCTTTAAAGTATTTTCAGCCAGGCGCAGTAGCTCATGCCAACAATCCAGCGCCTTGGGAGGCTGAGGTGGACAGTTACTTGAGCACAGGAGTTCGAGACCAGCCCGGGCGTGGAACATATCTTTATCATTGAGGAAGGAAGGGAGGAAGGAAGGAAGAAAGAAAGAAGGAAGGGAGAAAGAAGAAAGGAAGGAAAGGAAGGAAAGAAAGAGAGGAAGGGGGAAGAGAGGAAGGAAGAAAGAAAGAGACACCTGCCTTTCTACCTTCTTAACTTCCTCCCTCCCTCTTAGTCCTCCCTCCCTCCCTTCCTTCTTCCTTTTCTTTCTTTCTCTCTCTTTCTTTCAACAAGGTCTCACTCTGTCACCTAGGCTGGAGTACAGTGGTGCAATCACAGTTGACTGCAGCCTCGAACTCCTGGTCTCGAGTTATCCTCCTGCCTCAGCCTCCCAAGTAGTTGGGACTACAGGTGCATGCCACTGTGCCTGGCTAATTTAAAAATGTTTTTTTCTGGAGACAGGGTCTCATTAAGTTACCCAGACTGGTCTCAAACTCCTGGCCTCAAGTGATCCGCCCACCTTGGCCTCCCAAAGTGCTGGGATCCTAGGTGTGAGTCACCGCGCCTGGCCTTTACCATTTTCTTAATAGTGTCTTTGAAAGCTAAAGTTTTTCATTTGGGTGAAGTTCAATTTATTGATTTGTTTTCTTGTATTCTTTGTCCTTTCTGTATTGGGTCCTTTCTGTATTGTATTTCCGAAGTATTTACCAAGCCCAAGGTAACTAAAATTCTTTTTCCCCCCAGTTTTCTCCTAGAATTTTTTTTTTTAATCATTTTAGCTTTTACAAATAGTTACATGACCTATTTAGAATTCATTTTGTGGTATGTGGTAGGGGAAAGCTTCTTCCCCAATCGGCTTTCCTCATTGAACAATGGTTTTGCTATGACTCGAATCTTTTTTTTTTCTTGAGACAGGGTCTCGCTCTGTTGCCCAGGCTGGAGTGCAGTGGTGCGATCGCAGCTCACTGAAACCTCCACCTCCTGGGTTCAAGCAATTCTCATGCCTCAGCCTCCCAAGTAGCTGGGATTACAGGCATAAGCCACCATGCCCGGCTAATTTTTGTATTTTTAGTGGAGATGGGGTTTCACCATGTTAGACAGGCTAGTCTCGAACTCCTGACCTCAAGTGATTTACCCGCTTTGGCCTCCCAAAGTGCTGGGATTATAGGCTGAGCCACCATGCCCAGCCTACAACTCGAATCTTATAATGTCACTCCCCTGTTTACACTGTTGTCCCCAGGCAAACCTCAGCTCCTCTAGCCCAGCTCTGTAGATGACAACTGGCAGAAGTCCA
>NW_022141943.1:0-30038 GCF_007565055.1 Rhinopithecus roxellana | reverse complement strand
GGAGGGAAGGAAGGGAAGGAAAGGAAGGAGGGAAGGAAGAAAGGAAGAGAGGAAAGGAAGAAGAAGAAGAGAAAAGAAAGAAAAGGAAAGAAAGGAAGGAAGGAAAGGAAAGAAAAAGAAAAGGAAAGAAAGGAAAGAAAGAAAGAAAGAAAGAAAAAGAAAAGAAAGAAAAGAAAGAAGAAGAGAAAGAAAGAAAGAAAGAGAAAGAAAGAAAGAAGAAAGAAAGAAAAAGAAAGAAAGAAAAAGAAAATATACTGTAACGTTTTGGTATCTTCTATGCTGCAGTTCACTTCCCACTTGGCCTCCACTGTCCCGGGAGCTGCCTGAGCTTCTCCCAGCTTGCCTGTCTGGGAGACTTCTTGGGACTCTAGCTGAGATTGAGCTGGGATTCCCAGCTCATCATTGGCATAGGCCACTCCTTTCTAGAGTCGCCTCCTTGCCCTTGTTTCTCAGCTGTCTCCTTCCTTGCACAGCTTCCAAAAACGATGGCTGTGTCTTCTCCAGTTTTGATAGTGTTTTGTTTATAAGGGTCTTAAATGCTACATTGCAAACTTCTGTTCTGGAAAACTGTTAAAATATGTGTTAGCCCCCACTGATGTCTACCATAGTGCACAGTCCCTGATACTTGTTGCATAAACTGAGAGGTGGATTCTGCCAGTTCCACTAATCATCATCCAACTGATCCACAGCAAAAGCCTATTATTTTCCAGAAGTCGTGTGTCTAAATCTGTTCTCCACCCATCAGAAGCTAAAGACCTGGCATGATTTATTCAGCTTAAATTGTTGCTTGAAATTACCAGATAAATTAACTCAGTAATTTGACCAAAAAAAAAAAACAAAAACAAAAGGACTCTCACATATTTTAGGAGCCAGGTTTCTCTTACTTACGTGGGTTTGTGGCCGGCAGTGTGGTCTGGTTGTTTTTATTCTGGTTCTTTCGGCTATCTGAAAATGTAACAACCTTGGGATAGCTTGAGAGCGAGATAGATGAAGTGCGAACACCGGCTACAGTTGTCTTTCCAGAAACACAAAGAGGATCCATTGTATTTCAGAAACAGGCATAGCGCGTCTGTGGACAGCCTCAATATATCATTTTAGATTGCCATATGAAAGGTGTTGTGATTTTACAAGGGAGATGATGATTCTTTTATTCTGTCATTATTTTCATATGTCAAGACATATTTGAAGAGAGGAGGATTTAAGCAAGATATTAAAAGCTCGCCTTATTCATTTCAGACTAGTGATTGAAAATTGGTGTATGCGGGGTAGGAGAAACTCAGAAGAGCTGAGGCCTGGCAACAGCCTTCCTAAACATGCATGTTTAAATGTATGTGAAATGTCAGGGTTAAAGCCTCATAGGAAAGAGTGCTAATACTAAGACAGCTAGATAAGCAACACCAAAATAAACCGTAGTATAGGAACTTAAAGTAAAAGTCTTCTTCTTTTTTTTTTTTTTTTTGAGAAAGAGTCTCCCTCTGTTACCCAGTCTGGAGTACAGTGGTATGATCATGGCTCGCTGACCCATCAATCTCTGGGGCTCAAACGACCTCCCACCTCAATCTCCCAAGTACCTGGGGCCACAGACAGGTACACACTGCCACACCAGGCTAATTTTTTTAATTTTTATTTTTTTGTGGAGACAAGGTCTCTCCATGTTGCCCCAGCTTGTCTCAAACACCTGGGTTACTCCCACTTGGTCTCCCAAAGTGCTGCGATTACAGGCGTGAGCCCACTGTGCCCACCTTCAGTTTTAATGGGAGGTACATTAAAACATGGATTACATTTCACACAATTTTCAAAAACAAACAAAACAACTAGATTGCTCAAGAAGATAGAAGAGGTCCCAGCGGTATTTTTGTATGACTGATCCTCACGTAGTCCTAAATCTTGTAGATTCAACTTCGTTTGTTTTTACAACATGTGTAGAAGAGGAATTTGAAAAATTTACCCTGATTCCACCCACAGAGGTTTATTCCTGACCTCTTTCGATGGAATGACGCTTAATTACTATGACACCTGTGCTCAGAGGACAGCTCCGAAGGTCAGTAACGTGGTTTTCCAGATCCCAATATTTCCCCATCCTTTTCTTGGGTGAACTTTTCTCGCCACTGTCTCTGGAATTTTCTGCTGTTGGTGTGATAGACCTTGTAACTAACAATGTGTTTTGTAAAACAGTCTGGAGGCCCAGAGAAAGCCAGATATAAAAACTGGCAGAAGCAGGCAGAGAGCATTCATTCGTTCATCATTCATTCATTCCTTCAAGCAGGCCTAGCTCGGGCCCAAATCAGTGCCTGGGGGGCTTCCTGAAAGGAAGAAAAAACAGCCCACGCTGAGGTCCTTGTCCTGGGTCAGTGCAGGTCTGAATGCCTGAGTGCCTCTGGGCATCACAGCCCCACTTCACAGCTGCCGCTCTGCGGCCTCCCAGGTGTGTGCAGCATGTCTGAGGTCACCTGGCCGTGACGGTCACAGCTGCACCAGATGCTGTGGGGCTGACCTGATTTTTAGAGGTTTCTGTTTTTACCAGGGTTGGGAGGAAGCCTACAGGAGCGTGTGTTCCCTGCATGAGGGACTTTGAGACCCGTAATGGATTCACAGAAGAATGCTTGCACCAAGCGAGCGCGAACCCTTTAGCATACCTCACCCGAGACAAGGTGGGATTCGTGCTTCGTGGGCTGAGCACAGCTGTGCTCTTCCTGGATTGCAGGTCCTGCTCTGTCTCTGGAGACACTGGGGATCTGCCCTGGAGGAGGGTCACCTGGGGTGGCCTGGGCCACTGCGGCTGCTCCCACTGCGCCCAGGCCTCTCCCATGCCCACCCCAGGGCCCTCTGTCTCCTGGGGGCCTCGCCTCTGAATCTTCAGCCTGGAGCTCAGGGAAGGCAGCTGGGCCCACAGCCATGGCCACCGCGACTTTCTCCGCGCCCCTTCGTCCCCAGCACCCCAGCTTTGGTGCCAAGCCCCATTTCCTCAGGTGGCTCACCCACACTTCCCTTGGGGTTGTCCCTTATTCCTCCAGAATCAAGGCTTCGGTTCTCTGGGAGAAGCCTTCTTTCCTGGCTCCTACGCTCAGCTCCCTGGGGCTCACCAGGTGGTCTCTTCTCCAGACGCACATGGAGGGTGCTGAGCTGTGTGGGCGCGGCTTGGGGTAAGAGGGAAGAGCCAGCACTTCCCTTGCTGTTCTCTCATCCACTTGACAGGCGTTTGTCAAGCACTTGCTGTGTGCTACTGTGTGCCTACTGTGTGCTGTGTGCCTGCTGGGTGTTGTGTGCCTACTGTGTGCCATGTACCTGCCATGTACCATGTGCCTGCCATGTGCTGTGGACTGCGCCAGGTCCTGGGGACACCATGGTGATAAGACAGAGACCCGGCTGGGCTTGCTGTCCTGTGGCGAGGGTGGTGATGCAGTATACGTGGGGACGGGGAAGCAGAACGCCCGGGCAGTGACACAGTGGCTCTTCTCAGCACCTCACAGGGTCCTGGTGGCTTCCAGGACACCTCAGGCCCTCTCCTGAGGCTTCCAGGTCCCCGAGCCCCTGCCTGTTCTGGGTTGGGGCAAGTGACACCTCCACCACCCAGCTCCAAGCCATGGCTGCCCCAGCTCCAGCTCAGGGACCTGTGGGACCAACTGTGGCCTTCACTTTCCCCTGTCAGCTGCCCTCGCGGAGGGTGCAAGGGAAAGTGTGTCTGCTGGGCAGTGTCCGGCTACCGCAGCCAAGGGTGGTGGGAGTCTGTCCTTCCAGCACCCTGGGACAGCAGGAAGGAGCACCATGTGTGGTAGTGTGTGTGCACATGGGTGTGTGCTGTGTTGTGACTGTGTGTGGTGTGTGTGAAGTGTCTGTGGTGTCTGTGGAGTGTGTGTGGTGTGCATGTAGTGTTGGGGGGGTGTGGAATGTGTGTGTGGGGTTGTGTGTGCCATCTGGAGTGTGTGCGTGTATGTGGTGTCTGTGGAGGGTGTGTGTGGTGTGCGTATAGTGTGTGTTGGGGAGGCGTGTAATGTGTGTGGTGTGTATGTGGCATCTGGAGTGTGTGCGTGTGTGTGGTGTGTGTATGTGGTGTGTGTATAGTGTGGGGGGTGTGGAGTATGTGTGGAGTGTGTGCGTGTGTGTGGTGGTGTGTGTGGTATGTGTGAAGTGTCTGTGGTGTCTGTGGAGCGTGTGTGTGGTGTCTGGAGTGTGTGTGTGGTGTCTGGAGCATGTGTGTGGTGTCTAGAGGCATGTGTGTGGTTGTCTGGAGTGTGTGTGTGGAGCGTGTGTGTGGTGTCTGTGGAGTGTGTGTGTGGTATGCATATAGTGTGTGTGGGGGTGTGGAGTGTGTGTATGCCATCTGGAGTGTGTGCGTGTGTGTGGTGTGTGTGCGTGTGTGGTGTGTGTGGTGTGTGTGTAGTGTGTGTTGGGGAGGTGTGTGATGTGTGTGGTGTGTATGTGGCATCTGGAGTGTGTGCGTGTGTGTGGGGTGTGTGTGTGTGTGTTATGTCTGTGGAGTGTGTGGTGTGTGTGGTGGTGTGTGTGGTGTCTGTGGAGTGTGTGTGGTGGGTGTGGGGGGTAGCCTGTGTGTTGGAATCCAGCTTTCTGCCCTGTCTCTGTCTATGAACCCTGCTGCCGCGCACAGGGCCGACTCTCACACAGGAGATTTCCTGCATCTGGTCTTGGACTTGGCCTCCAGTGGAAAGAATCCAGGCCAGCAGCTCACAGATCATGGTCGACTGTGCTAAAACCTGAACAGGCCTGTCCTGTGCCAACTGAGGGGTGCAAAGCCCCCAGAATCCAGCCCATGTTTTAAGGGTGGTGGGTGGAGCTCAGAGAGACCAAGCAGTCTGGCTGAGGCCAACCCACCCTAAGGGAGGGACAGGGTAGGACACAGGCATCCGGCTCCTAAACCCACTGTCCCCCATCCCACCCCAACCCACTCTCCCCCAACCCACTCTCCCCCATCACACTGTTCCCCATCCCACCCCAACCCACTCCCACATCCCACCTCAACCCACTGACCCCCATCCCACTCCAGTCCGCTGTTCAGAGGTTCTGTGCAGTCTCAGGATGTTACCTACCTCATTCAAAATCTGAGATCAGGGCCAACTAGGAAATTACCCATCCGTAGATACTGGAATTCTGGAGAAGTATCAATAGTTCAGACACTTTATTATAATTTCAGGACCGTCACTATCTATCAGGCAAGCCATGAAACTGTGAATATGTTCTGCCAATGTGTTTGCATCTTTCAAACCCTGTTCTTTACCCCTTGTGAAAAGCCTTTCCTGGATAATCCTGATTTTGATGTAAGCATAAAATTAAAAGGCCTCTACCTAGGAATAATAAATCATCACCTTTTGAAAGGATACTGGTCTTTTTAGGCCCAAAAATATCATGTAGAAAGTTAGCGTCATGCAGAAAACACTTGAAAAGTTCAAGTTCAAAATGCAAGCTCAGTGGCAGTCTTATGTTCGTAACATATACTGTGCATGCTAGGTGTTTATTATTGAATCATTCATTTAAATGCCATTTTTAATAACAGAGTTTTAAAAGATACTTAATGACAAATTCCTATAGCACTTCATAATTTATTGTTGCTCTGTGATAGTTTTCATGTAGAAGGAAATGAGTTATGGAGTTATTAATATATTTTGAGTCTTCAGAGCATACATGTGACACGAAGGAGAAAGCACCCTTTAGCCTGTTGATGGAGGTCTTTTTCATAAGAAATCCAGGACTTCAAGCATCAAGAAACCAAAGACCAGGTCGTCAGGTTGGTGAAGTCACAAACCATGTAGCAGCCAGGAGCACAGCGCAGCTCCGACCTGTTGATGCTGGTGTCAGACCCTGCTGTATGGACTTGTGTGTTACTTGGGTTTTCTTTTTTTTTTGAGACAGAGTCTCACTCTGTCTTCCAGGCTGGAGTGCAGTGGCACGATCTCAACTCACTGCAACCTCTGCCTCCTGTGTTCAAGAGATTTTCCTGCCTCAGCCTCCTGAGTAGCTGGGATTACAGGCACGCACCACCGCACCCGGATAAGTTTTGTATTTTTAGTAGAGATGGGGTTTCGCTGTGTTGGCCAGGCTGGTCACGCATTACTCAGTCTTTCTAAAGCTCATGAGTTTCAACATCCGTAAAGTGGGGAGCATAATAATAGCACTTGCCTCCTTGTACAGTAGACAGGACTAAGGAACTACACTTCTGACCTGTTCCATGAGAACCTAGCCCATAGTAAGCACCCCATCGATGCTGGGCTGCTACCCAAGCTTTCCTGAGCCCAAATCTAGTTCTGTTCAATGTATCATTGTGTCTCATGCTGTGTCTTCCGCCCTCCTTTTCTTTAAATATAATTGTAAATTGCTATCATCCTTTGTCTTTCTAATGTGTCTTGCAAAGTTAAGGACTCACCCAGTAAAATACTGCACACCCATGTGAAGACATGGGGCCCCTCAGGAGATCAGCTCACAGCCAGTTCTTTTGTGAGACCATGGTGAGGTTAATGACCACATATTGCATTCTTTTCCTTGATTAGAACCTGGAGGGCTCTGGAAAATTCCAGAAGGTTCTGAAAGGCAGTTGCCCAGTAAAATAACCACACACCTATGTGAAGACGTGGGGCCCCTTAGGAGATCAGCTCAGAGCCAGTTCTTTTGCAGGACCATGGTGAGATTAATGACCACACTTTGCATTACTTTTCTTTATTAGAATCTGGAGGCTCTGGAAAATTCCAGAAGGTTCTGACAGGCAGTCACCCAGTAAAATGCTGCACACCCATGTGAAGGTGTGGCACTGATCAGAAGATGGGCTCTGAGCCAGGTTTTCTGTGAGACTGTGGTGGGGTCTGTGGCCACAGCATAGCATTCTTCTCCTTGATTAGAATCTGGAGATTTCAGATCAACCACTCTACTTCCCCATGATAGCAGCAGAGCCGAACATCTTTCCTATCATGGACTCCGTGATGGGAATCTGGGTTTTCAGGAAGATTCGGTTTATTTTAGCCAAGACCCAAACGACAGCTCTTATGTGTACGCATGGCCTGAGCCTGGGGCCAACACATTTGTTCCCTACACACAGACTATCAAGAGCCATTGTGCCTGGTGGCAAGGAATGTGTGAGTTCCTCTGCAGGTGAATTCAAACATTGTCCCGTTCTGTTAACACCAGCCCTGGCTGTAATGCCTGAAGTCGGTGTGGTTCCTCTAGTTACCAAGACCAGGGCCTGGGGTCATGTTGACCCTGCAGATGGTGGTATCAGCAAAGGCGTCACTCCCTGCCACAGCTCAGGAGGGACATACAGGTGGCTACGGAGGATCAGCTGGTACCGGCATGTAGTGTTCCTCTGACTTGACAGTTTGTAACCCAGCGACCTGTAAAATATGAACCAGTGGTTTCCACGGCAGCTCCAGGAAGCCGCATCCACCATCGGGGCTTTACAGATAAGGAGGACAGAGCCCACGTCCTCAGAGCAGGCAGGGAGAGGAGGAATAGGAAGGCCCTCGCCCAGGCATGTCTGCCCCCAGGCCTTCCCCACTTCCTCCCTGTGGCCCACAGCTCGCCCCATCCCAGCTGCTGGCCCCTGGGTTGGGCGGCTTGCGCATCACACACTGGGAAAGGGGGCTCAGCAGGACCTGACCTGTGTTCCTATGACTAAGCCCCACGTGACTGCGAAACTACCAGGGATCCCACCGGCCGCAGAGCAAGGGCGTGTCACATGTGCCTGCATGACTCTGCCCTCCCCGTGCCATCCAAAGGCCAGTCCCAGCGTGACGGTGTTGGCGTGGCTTGTCAGGACTTACACGGGAGGAGCGGTTTCCTCATGACCTCGCTATTTTTACACAGAATTTCGTAACTCGCCATCATGCTGCTAAAGCTGAACACCATGCCTGTCATAAACATGTGGATACATTCACAGGAAATTGCAAATGCTAATCTAACTGACACATGGATGAGCTATTCTTTGATCTGCCTTTTCTTCCCACAAAATGCTTTGTTTTGGTTTAGACAGGTGATATGGTGGCAAGCTGGGAACTCCGGAGCCAGTAATTTGCTGCTTGATTCTGATAATGGCTTTCTCTTCTCTGCAAAGTCAACTGATTCTGTAAGCAGTAACTTCAAGGGACCACAATCAGCTTTCCAGTAAACTCCACTTTTCTGTAATTCCATCGTTTTCTTTTAAAATGATTTTTGATAACTTTAAGGCAGTGATAGTCAGTGCCATAAATCTCCTTGAATCTGCTAAGCCAGAAGAAAATGAAGGATGGTGATGACTAGTTTACAAATAATATTATCGGATACCCCAGAGCAAAAATCCCCATCCCAGGAAATAGAGAAGCTACTTTCTTATCAGGCACTTCTCACACGGGGGAATGCAGATTGGGGTTTTTGGAACTTGCTTTGCTTGCAAGTCCTGTGGAGCCCCTAGCCCAGGGCTGCCTCCTGAAAACTGCCAGGAGCCTAGGTCCCCCAGTGTCTCAGGGAAGCTTGCTCTAGGACAGACATGGATGCCTCAGATGAGTTTTGACACTGTCCTTTGCAGAGATTTCCAGGCTTGCGGGTTGTTGTTCCTCTAGGGCCCCAACCCTCTGGAACACTTGCTCATCGGCAGAATCAACTCACTGTTCAGCATGGGCAAAGAGCAGTGTCTGTGTCCTGTGGTGTAAGTCGGTCCCCCACCTCCCCATGAGTGCACCCGTGCGTTGGCAGATTCTGTTCTATTGGGTCACTTCATGCCACACTCAAGCTCCACTCACGGCGTCTGTGCGACAGGGCCTTTGCACAGCCATGCCCTCTGCCCGGAACACTTTCCCTCCTCAGCACCTTCACCTGCACCTTCTGCATTCTGCAAGTCTCCACTTACTTCCCACTTCCCTGCATGTTACCCCCTAGGGCTGCTGCGAGGCGGCACCACAGGCAGGCATCCTGAAACAGCAGAAGCAGCCCCCCACCATCCTGGAGGCCAGAAGTGCAAGGTCAAGGCGTTGGCAGAGCGGGAGCTCTGCAGGAGGCTCTGTCTTCGCCTCTTTCAGCTTCTGGTGGCTGCGGCAATCCCTGGCATCCTTGGCCTTGTAGCCATGTCATTCCAAATCTCTGCCTCCATCGTGCGTGGTGTCTCTCCTTGTATGAAATGCTGTGTATCTATGTCCAAAATTCCCTCTCCTTGGTCAGGCACAGTGCTTCATGCCTCTAATTGCAGCATTTTGGGAGGCTGAGGTGGGAGGATTACCTGAGGTCAGGAGTTCAAGACCAGCCTGGCCAACATGGTGAAACCCCATCTCTGCTAAAAATACAAAAAAAATTAGCCCGGTGTGGTTGCGGGCACCTGTAATCCCAGCTATTCTGGAGGCTGAGGCAGGAGAATTGCTTGAACCCGGGAGGTGGAGGTGGAGGTGGCAGTGAGCCAAGGTCACGCCATTGCACTCCAGCCTGGGCAACAAGAGCACAACTCCATCTCAAAAAAAAAAAAGAAAGAAAAGATCCCTCACCTTTCTCTTGTGAGAACATCGGTCATTGCATTTAGAGCTCACTGTAATCCAGGATGACCTCATCGTAACTTGAGGACATCTACAAAACCTTCCATCCAAACCAGGCCACCTTCACAGGTCCTGGAGTTCGGACTTGGACATACCTTTTAGGTGGACGTGATCCACCACATATTATCCTGGGAAGCGTTTCTCGACCTGCAGGGTCCGGGTTCACGGCCACCCACCTGCTCCTAGGCATTCTCCAGGCACACGCCTCCCCTGCAGAAAGTGGGCCCCTGTCCTGGCCGGCCCGTCTCTCTCCCAGAGCCTCCCAGATGGCAGCAGCCTCAAGCTTGTGGGTGGGACAGAGTCCACAGTGAGCTGGAAACAGAGAAGGGGGAGAGGGAGGGAGATGAGGAAGAGAGGGGTCTGACCCTCCTCCCAATACAAAAACCTCAGCTTCCCCTTTGCACTGATGTTGGAAGAACTTCCCGCGTCTCCCTCCCCTTTATGGGGTCTGCACCCATGCGTGAGGGCTGGGAAAGCCGGCGCACCCAGTATCAGCGGCATCCTTCTCATGTTCAGCTTGTCACAGTGATGAGCACGCCATCAGGACATGTCCGACCTCCCGCAGGTGTGTGTGGAAGGTGGAACAGGATGACGGAAGGAGTGTGCAGTGCACGCATCTCAGAGCTTTGCCGCCACCCGCCTGGGCAAAGCCAAGTGCGTCTTCTTCCCACGCCTTGTCCTTGGCTCTGAAATCGGCCGTTTCTTTTTGCCGCGCGCGCACGTGTGTGTGTCTGTGTGCGCCCACGTGCATGGTGTTCATTTTATTGGTTTTCGGTGATGTTGGTATCTGTGTACTATGCTCCGAAGACAGAGTGTTACAACAATACTTTTGGTCTGAGAGATAAAAACGATTGTCTACGGAACACAGGCTTCAGTGCTTGGGTCCTGATAGAACGAGAGGAAGAGGAATGGAGGGACGTGGGGGGAGAGAGAACAGAGACAAGGATAGTGAAAGAAGAGAAGTCCCGTCACTTGGTTTCATTTTTTTCTTTTAGGTATCTTTGGTTTGATTTTATATATAAGTTGCTTGTTCTTTGAAATCTGTTCTCCAGGATTTCTTTTTCAAATGTCGAAGAAGGAGGGTTGTATTCTCCGCCCCTCTGACTTGAGGCTGTCACTGCCCATGTTGTAGGGGTGAGGGGCTTGTTTTCTCTCTGCAGGGAGGGTGGGCGGTGTCTACAGCTCTTCCTGAGCCTGCCAAGCCAGGGCGTGGTCTCCCAAGCAGTTACCAACCAACGGCTGCGGGGGTCACCAGGCCTTGGCATGTGGGCAGCAGTTACCAACCAACGGCTGCGGGGGTCACCAGGCCTTGGCATGTGGGCAGCGGCCCTGGCGAATCCCGCCCTGGGTGCTGGCAAGGAGGCAGAGGCCTCACAAGACCGAGTGGACCTGCCCAGGGCTCACACGACCCCAGGGCTCTCCCGTGGGGGTCTCCTTCCTGCAGCCCACAGGCTTCTGCTGCTGCCCCTGCCTGGCCTTTAGCGTCTCTACAAAGGGGCATGACAACCCTTTGGAATTTCCACAGGTCCAGTGGTTTATTCAGGTTTTCCCATTCCTGGGATACTGGATCTGCACCTCTCTCTATCTGAATTCCACATGGTATCTCCATCAATACTTAGCACACAGTTGAGGGGTATACCCTGCAGCTCTACACGATACAAATGTTTTGCTAATAGGCCTAAACACCAATGGAGTGCAGAGAGCATATGAATTCCACGCCATCATAAATTTGACCTTGCATTATGGCACCTGACATGCTTGTCAACTAAACCCTCAACAGGGACGATGTTCGCTCCTTACATTTTCGCAGGTTTGGGAGTGGGAGTAAGATGATTTGGGTAAACAAGTGCCAACTATCTAGGAAGACTGGCATTGAGGTCCTCTCTATCTCACGATGCATTTATTTCAACAAGGGATTTCACAATAATCCCATTGTTTGTAAAATTGCACTAGAAATTATTTCAAAAACAGCCAGTTTCACATTTTAATATTGGAATACTTCTCTGGCATTTGGGGCATGGTTTCTCATGAATGTCCTCTTCACTTTTTTCCCTCTTTCCTCTCCTCCACACCCCGGGCACTTTGTGTGATCTTCAAGCAGCAGCAGCTGCATTTCCCCTGTGCCTTAGCTGTGTGTGTGGGATCAAGAGCTTTGTTGATGGGCAATTGTAGGATGTAACTTCTGGGCTTCTCAGGGAGCTGGTATTTTTAGCCCTTTTTCTTCCCTTGACCTTGTCGGGTGTGGAGTGGATGCATCTAGATGTGGGAAGCCATCTAGAGGTCTCTGAGCATGTGTAATAGTAAATAGGTAGCGATGTTTCCACAGCTGCTCACCACCCACCCAGGGAACTCTGGACCTGGTAGAGGGAAGAGGAAGGCAGAAAGCAGGAAACCCCTGCAGCACACCCCAACCCTAACCCTAGCCCCGCCCGGCCCTGCAGCCCACATGGGCTTCATTCTCACCCCAGTGCAGAAAGGCAAGTTTTATTACCTCTACTTTATGGGAAACTGAGGCTCAGAAAAGTGGAGTCTTGTTCTGCGTCACCCAGATGGAACCTGGAGTGAGACCTAGGGCTCACCTGCCTGATTTTCACTGTAGAAAGTCAGAACTACCTAGAGAATGAAATCAGTAAAATACCTAGGAACAAGGTGTTTGCTCCCCAGCATTTCAGCTGGGAGCTATTTCCCTGCACAGATAGGCTAATGAGTTTTATCTATGCTGAATTATCCTATGGCTCCACCAAGGTGACATGTAGCCTAAGCTGCTTTAGATGTACATTATTAAAAATGAGAGCCTAACAGTTAACAACAGTGGACTGCTTCCTAGTAAATCTGGATGACTAACTTGGCCTGTGCCCAATGTTAACCGTCAAGGTAACACTAAGTGTTGATAATCACACAGACATTATCAAAATGTCCAGTAATCCCAGTGGCTGGAAATCGGATCTAGAACTGAATACCAGTCCAGAAGTCTCAGCGGTCCTGATGGAATCTGAAAGTCTGTCCCTCCCACAGCTCTCGCTCAGTTCTTTCTCTCTCTCTTTCCTTTTCTGTGAGTTTACAAAGCCTTCTTTAATTACCCCAGAGATGCTTCAGAGTCAGCTGGCTTTCCTTGCAGCATTTCACATGTTTACCCCAATTTTTCTCTGGCTCTCTCAATTTGATTAATTGCAAAAAACGAAATAAAAAAGATCTCCTGCAAGCATGCAGCTGCTTTTGTGTGCAGGTGGATCTTTTCAGCACATTACAGAGACCAGCTGCCGGGCTGAGCTCTTAGCCCTGTGATAGTGAGAGCTTCATCCTTCTTGAGCTCTTCTCTAAAAGGCAGACTGGGGCAGGGTCAGAAGCTAATAAGGCAGACTGCCAGTCACTCATGATTATCAGCCAGATGCTCTGTCGTTCCCACCGTAATGCTGTGAGACACATCTCACTTACCAGTGCTCGGGGCCATTTCCATTAAGAGCTCTGATGGGGGTTCCCACACATGGAGTTGTCATTTTGTTCCTCTTCTTTTCCTGCTAGTCTATAAATTTTGCATTTAAGGCTAGAATTAACCAACCCTCAGTGATCCATATAAATATTCTTTATATTAATCTGAGAGGCCAGTCAAATGCAAGTAAGTAGGCTTGTGTAGTCAAATCCAACGAGGTATATTCAGAAGTCTGATCTGGACTTGAGTTATTTTCACCGATTCTGTGTCCAGTATTCTTGAGTTTTCTAAATCATGATTAAGATCAGTCATCCCAAGCGTAACCTAGAGCTGTGCTATGAAGCGTGATAACATTTGATCAGAGCAAACTGGCTTGGAAGAAACACAGCCCCTCTCCGAGGAGCGGTTCAGCACCTTGTGAGCAGATTTCAGCTGCGTTCAAGAGCCCTTGGCCCCAAAATAGCTCTCTCTGTCTACCAGCAAGTCCCAAAAGATTTACATGTCCCACGTTATTCTGATTTGGGACAAGTCCTTGGAGCTCTGTTTTCTGGAAGGAGTGAGTGTTGCATGTGGGTTTGCCTAGTCCCAGCGTGAGGAGATGGGAGGAGAAGGGTGACAGGTGGATGGAGCCAGGGAACAGGAAGGGGACTGGGCAGGCGAGGGCTCTGAGGAGGCAGAGGTGAGATGATGCCTGGGCCAGGAACAGGCACTTGGAGAACACAGCCGGTGACAGGAGGTTCTTTATGTCTGGACAGGCAAAATGCTCCTGAAGGTCCAAGTTGTCAGCCTTAACTAAGGGCAGTTACCTATTTTTGCCTGTGTTTCGCTTTGAATAGACCACTTCTCATTTCTTAAACAGAAAGATGGATTGAGAGATATTTGACGTGTTTTTATTCTGTAACGTGTGTCCATCCTGCAAGCTCTTAATATTTAGTTAAAACAGCACCACATGGAATTAGAGAGCCAGAATTAGAGCGGGAATGACAGCCCCTGTGTACCCAGGGGTCAAAGTAACATCTCACGAGGAACACACCCATTCTTTCTTAAAACAAGAACACGGTGAATTTGGCCTTTCCCTTGGTTAACCCACTCTTACCCAGTAAGGCACCACACCTGCAACAAGCCCTCATTTCCCAATGAGAAGATTGCCCCTTCAAGGTTTTTTTGGTTGTCCAATTGAAATAAATTGGGAAGGTAGAATCGCACTGGACACCGAAATCCTCCGCAAAGGTAGCCTTGCGTTTTTAAAATCATACGTATCAAACTTATTTTTTTCACTCTCATGCCACGAAGCATGGGGAATGCACCTGATTCTTGCAGGTGGGTTGTGTTCATATCATCACTACAACCGCATCTTTGATTTCCCAGAGCATCATTTGTGGGCACTTTGACCTAAGTTGCTTCAAGTACACGTTTTAAATCTCCCTGCGTGAGTGCCTCACTGGCAGTCTTATGGCGGGCCCCAGTTTCCATCACACATCATGAAGGTGGGTGGGGTTTTCCCTCTGCCGTCGGCTGCTAGTCGTCTCCCACACAGTGAGGGAGGCGGACTCCGGGATGGCGACTGTGCTGTAGGCGTTTGCTTCTCTTCTCCGCAATCCTTCCAGCGGCTGTGGGGTGATGGGGTTGCCCGCCTGCAGAAAAGTGTCCTCAACCAGTCCTCCTGAGCCACCAAAAAGGGACCCAGTAACGCGGGACATGGAAAAGCTTGGCTGTCGGGCAATTCTCTTTTCTAAGGAGAGACTTTTGAGGAACACAATTTGCATTGTGTTCGGGCGTCTCTATTATTTTGGAGAGTCCCCTCTCCCCACGTTCAGAAGATGGTTCATCTTGTTCCCTCTCAAGGAAAGCTGTTCCTGGTTTTCTGCAGGAGAATGGGTACTCACACCTTTTTGCAAAAGAATACATCCATCATGGAAAACACGTCGTTGTCCTTAAAGACTCTGATCACCTGCAGCCAGGTCTGGGCTGATGGTTCTAGTGGCCCTCAGCTGAGGGACCCCAAGGCCAGGCTACGTCCCTCAGGAAGGCTGGAAGGAACAATTTGCTTGGAATGGGTGTGGCTCAATTCTTCCATTCTTTGCATATCTTGGGGAAAAATCATAAATGTCTTGCTAAAGTTTGGGTTAGAAAATAAAAATGAGGAGTAACATGCTTTTTAAATCCAACTTTATCTTCCCTACAAATTCTGCAGATTCTTTGGACGCTTGTCGGTTAAACTGTCCTTGGTCTGACGTTGGCTCTTTCTGTGCTCACGTGGTTTCTTTAAAGCAGTGAGCATGAATAGCTTCTTACTACCTTTTCGTTTTAGAAGAATGTCAGCACCTTTCTGACATCTCAGCTCATCTCATTACAATACACCTGAGTGTGGGATGCAATTCTCTGTGTGTACACATATGTATGGATGGATAGATGGATGATGGATGAATAGACAGATATTTCTGTACATATACACAGATCTGCAGGATTTCTTGAGACGGGTTGAAGTGTGTTACTGAACAGAATTTGGATGTTGGTGGGGTTCTGTTTTCTAGCTCTTTGCATGGGATCGAAAGATAGCATTTGTTAATAAGATGACTTGGACGTGTCTCTTCTGTTTTCAGGGCCTTGGTTTCCTCTTCTCAAAAATGGGCATTATATATATATATATATATCACAGGAGTGTCTTTCTGATGGAAAAACAACATCGAAAACTCTAAGAGCGCTAGACTTAAGGCTAACACTTTCTTTCCCTTTCTCTTTTAGCCTCTGAAGCCTCTGAAGAGCTGATCCATTCAGGATGGGAAACCACGCAGGCAAACGAGAATTAAACACCGAGAAGGCCAGTACGGTAAGACAGGAGCTGATCCTACAAACGCGCATTTCGTTTTCTTATTAAACACAAATCCCTTGGTGTGTCAGAGGCTGCGGGCTTAGGCTCTTGCTGCCATACTCTTCTCTGACAGCTGGGTGGAAGCCTGGCCCTTGTTACTACGATTAATTATTATTAATTTATTCAGGAAGATTGCATGGCAATAGGTAGGTCCTGACCTTGCAAAGAAATAAAGGAATGAAGGAAGGGAAGGAGTTAGGAAGAAGAAAGAAAGGAAAAAAGAGAAGGAGAAAGAGAAAGAGGGAAACGAGGAGGAGAGGAAGACGAAGCAGTCCTTCCTCTTGGTCCACGTTCTGTGATTGGTCCTTGGAGTTATCAAGAGGCTCTCAGAGAGGAAAGAGATTGTAAATTCCTTTGCTCTCATGCAAAAATACTTTTGAATTTTTTTAACATTTTTATTTTTTCGATAAAGGTATTTCCAAACTGCATTCTCTCTAATTAGCTACTGGCTTGAAAGAGCATGACAATGCACACCGATTCATGAACGGTGAAACACATCAGATTTTCTTTTAGCTCAAAAACCTAATTCCATCTACTAAGGTCCCACTCCTTCCTTCTCACCCCCATGGAGTTTGCCTCTGACTTTTCACTCTGGTCTGGTTCTGGAAGAACTCACACTGAATCCCAGAGGTCTGGAGAAAGGACGGGAAGTACTTGAGCTGTTTCTTTGGACCTCTCGTAAATCGATACTCTCCTTTCTCCTGCGTGTGGCTACTTGGTTCCTCACCAGTTGTCCTTGCTTTGGGGTCATGCTCTGGCCTGAATGTGTATTGGAATCTCCCAGAGACTTTTCAGACCTGCCAGGGTCTCTGCCCTCCTCAGATCCCAGTGCAGCCGTGGGCATTTTTCAAAGCTCTCCAGGCTCTAGAGCCAAGGTTCCAGGTTCCTCCTGGTCCCATGTGTCTTGTACTTTGGCTGCCAGGATTTTCCTCTATTGATTGCATATTCACCCTCCTGCCTCTCGAACTTCCAGGAAGTCCTTAGCACAGACTAAAGTCCAAGGTCCTCAGCCTCTGGCTCGGGCCCTTCTTCAATCTGCCTGTCACTGGCCTTTCCAGTGGCGGCTCCTCGACAGCCCTTTCCTCACCCTTATCAGGGAACATTTGGAAAATACAGTTAAACAAACAGGAAACTGCAAATTCAATATCATTGGAATCCTTCTGGCTAGTAAGAATTCATCTTCTTTGTATTTCTAGTGCAGCATTCGGCCATTGTCCGCCTTATTTGAAGGCATCGGCTTCCTCTGTCCGATTTGGATTCTCTACATTGCCTTTGGGTCTCCTGTAGTGCCCTGAATCAGAGTTCTGGTCCCTTTTCCCACTGAGACGCTCAGGACAGATGATCCAATGATGTTGACAAGGACCACAAATGCCCAGGGGTCCAAGCTGTCTGTCTCTCGGCCTACCCCTGTCTCTGCACTGGAGAATCATTTCAGATTGTGAGGAATAAGCCTGCCAGTGTGCACAGAACTGTGGACCCACCCTAATTTGTATGGGGCGGCCCTTGCTCTTGGTCCACACTGTGTGGTTGGTCCTAGAAGTATCAGCAGGTTCTCGGAGAGGGAAGAGATTATAAAAGTCCTTTGCTCTGATGCAAAAATACTTTTGATTTTTCAACATTTTTTATTTTTTAAACATATATATTTTCCCTCAAGGGAAAATATTCCATTTCGTTGGTACTTTAATTCCAACATAAAATTATGTGTGCTCCAACTTGAGGCAGATGTGGTGCACTAGAATGTCCAGCTGCTGAAGATGGGCTAGGGTTAGGGTCAGGGGAATCCCCGACTTACACCCGGAATGCTTTAGAAATGTCCGCGGAATTGAACGGAATTGAATTTCAGTCTCCAGACCTCTTCACTGTGGTCTGTAGTGCATTTTTATTTAATAGTAATAATAAACTTGGAAGAAATGGGGCCTTTTCTGATGTGTACTTTAACTCAATTTCTGTGTCAGCCACAGGAGTAATTTTCCATGATTTGCTTTCAAATCATCCATGGAAGGTGAATAGGTGACTATATACTGTTCCTGTGTGTATTTTATCTTAATTAAAGTGATAAACAGTATTTAGTTTCTTACCTAAGGATTTAGAAAGACTGACTGTATAAATATGTAAATGGTTCTAGTCAATGTCGAATGGGGGAGTTGACTCATTATGTTAGTCAGCCCGAACTGTATTACTGATAAAGTCAGTGTTATAATTAGCAATAATGACCACAAATGTATTAAGTTACTAATTTGTTAAGAACATGGCTTGGATACAGTATCTGCACCAGGAGGATTAAGTTTCAGCTAAAAGTGAAAGTGGAAAAAACAGCTCTGCTCAGAGATCTCTAGGCTGTTAACACTGGTGGTATTTTAAGTCTTAGAATAACTAATTTGCAACTGCAGTTTCAAAAAACCTCTCTGTGGCGTACAGTTTCTTTCCTGTTGTTTGACACTGTAAAACACCCACATATGTTTTTAATTTGTTTAATGCTATCAGAGTAAGATTGTTGAGCCATAGCAAAGTCCATACTTAGGCTTTTGTTTTCTGAAATCACATGTTTAAAGTTCTGATCATTTAAAAACCTCAAAACTTGGAAATTTTAAAACTATGGTTCCTGTAGGTGGTTTTAAGAAGAGCTTTTTTTTCCTTTAAACTTGATGGGAAGTATTTCGTGCCCTCCCAAGAACATGCCCTGTGATGCTGCATAGCTTAGTAGAGCGTTTAAACTTGAACCACAAAAGAAAACGTGATGTGAGCTCCAGCCATGTCGCCTACCACTCTGTGGATTTCTGTCTGTGATTCTGGGAGTCATTTTTCTCCTTTAGGAGAGAGTCAAGGAAAGCTTCTGTCAGTTTCAGGTGCTGGTTACTGATCTGTCAGCCGGGAGGGACAGCTGCAGCGGGGGCTGCCCGGCCACCCCACACACGGCCTCTACGGAGCCGCCCCACTGCCCAGCCCCGGCTGCTCAGGGCCGCCTCCTCCCCGCCCTGCTGCCACCTTCTCCACCCCTCCCCACCCATACCCGATGCCTCTTTCCTCTGCCCTCACAGAGCCTGCAGCCGAGTGCTCTGATACAGACGGTAGTGATTTGCTAATCATCTGACTTCTTCCCCTCCGACATCAAAGAGGGAACTTTCCTCTCTCTGATGCCTCCATCTCTAAGCCTGGAGCATCCCCAGCACATAACTGGCTCACAGATGTTCGAAAGAGTAAATGAATCATACCTACTTCCTAACTTCTTTCTCACATAAAAGCTCAGTTTCCTGAGCAGGCTTTGGGTGCCGTTGGCTGCTGGGGAGGCCTCGTCCGTTGCCTGCAGGAGCTTCCAGTCTCCTTTGCAAGTTTTGCCCTCAGTGACTCAGGGCTTTGAAATTTGCTTCTCTCTCATCCCGAATAAGCCACGGCAGGATGTCAGAGGAAGCGAAACTAACTAAAAGGTTAACTGTGGAATTTCTCTGATGGGTGAACAAAAAGACACTTTTCTGGAGTTGCAGTGTTAGTCCAATCTTGTGGGGCACAGGTCCCTGGTAACCAGTGGTTGAGCCGCCTTCCTGGGCCAGTCGAGGGTCAGAACAGCAGACGTCAGATTCAAGGAGAAACACTCCGCCCATCAGAGGATTGGGCAGCCTGCCCTCCTGACGCGTGATTCACTCATGTGGATGGAGTGTAACTTCCTCCAGGCAGGCTCAGGTTCAGTGCACAGCTCTGCTTCTCAGAAACGAAGAAACTCCTGTTCTGCCTTTGACTCCCTATGTTTTTTTTAAGTTGCAGGGAAATTTGGTTTCCAAATAGTTCCGCCTCACTAATTTGCCAGCTTTTTATCACTCTGCCCATTTTGTATTTGGTTCTCTGTCTTACTACAGAGCTTGGAGGAACCCAAGAAGGAAAGGGTACCAGCTGCCCTGGAGAACCCAGGGACGTGCCTCAATGCCGGGAGGGGAGCAGGGGGCAAGGCTCACCCACAGAGGGACACCCTGTCTCGGGTGGTCTTTGCCTGCCTGGCAGTCCTTGGGCCTTAGGACATAGACACTTGGCTTCACTGGCTGCTGGAGGAATTCACTCCTTTTTGAGGAATTCACTCGTTTTTGGCACTGTGAATGAAAGGGGCTGGGCAGTTACCTTTGGGAGGGTCAGAAGTGTTCAGAACAGTGCCCTGTGCCTAGCCAGGCTGCTCGTGGCTTTTCTCCCTGGGCTTTCTCTGAATGCTGTGGATCTGTTGACCTCTGGGCTTTTGCTCTCTGGGTTTTCTGGTGATCACTGAGCCTCCTGCGGATGATTCACCTCGTGTTCAAAACACCAAACGAGGCCAGGTGCGGTGGCCCACGCCTGGAATCCCAGCAGTGTGGGAGGCTGAAGCAGGCAGATTGCTTGAGCCCAGGAGTTTGAGACCAGCCTGGACAACAAAGTGAGACCCTCCCTCTACAAAAAAATCAAAAAATTAGTCGGGTGTGGTGGTGTGCACCTACAGTCCCAGCTACTCGGCAGGCTGAGGTGGGAGGATCACCTGAACCTGGAGAGGTCGAGGCTACAGTGAGCCATGATCACACCACTGCACTCCAGCCTGGGCAACCAAATGAGACCCTATCTCAAAAAAAAAAAAAAAAAAAAAAAAAAAAATGCACACACACACACACACACACACATCACATTCTATCTAGACCAGTGCTAACACTGTATTACTGCCTCCTGTGAGCCAGGGACTTTGCAGACATTGTCTACATTGTATGTTGTACGAGTGCTTGGGGCTGCCATAACAAAATGGCACAGACTGAATGGCTTAAATGACCGACATTTCTTCCGTCACAGTCCAGAAGACTGGAAATCCGACAGCAAGCTGCCAAGGGTTGGTTTCCTTTGCAGCCTCTCCTTGCTTGTAGACAGCATCTTCTGTCTGCATCCTCCAGTGGCCGTCCCTCTGTGTGTGTCTGTGTCCTATTCTCTGCTTAGAAGGATACCATCATGTTGGATCAGGGCCACTGTACTCCAGTGGGACCTCATCTTAATATCATGGCCTCTTTAAAGGCACCATCTCCACACGCAGTCACATTGTGAGGCAGTGAGGGTTAGGACATCCACGTGGAGATTCGGGAGGAGCACAGTTAAGCGTATCACATGTGTTACTTGATAAACCCCAGCAGAGGCTGCACGGTTAGAGACAGTAGAGAAGGAAAGCCCTGGGACTGGCATTTGCCGCCACGTCTGACACCTCCCGGGGAAGGGACTCCACGCCAGCAGCCACCTGCAGTCTCTGCCCTGTCCTCAGGAGACAGCACACCTGGTTTCTCTTCTGCAGACTCGGGTTGGACGCTTCCTGTGCAAAGTTCCTTCTTCCTGCCTCCTGCCACAGGCCCCAGCTGGCGGCTCCTCCCAGGGCAGGCGGGCATCTGCAGAGCGCTCATCTCCCACCTGCTGACTCGTGGCTTTGCGCAGCCCTCTCCATGCTTAGGACCCTCAAAGGGTCATCTTCATTCTCACAGGGACTAAGTCTCAGAGCTGGGCCAGGCCTGCCTAAGGCCAGGTAGCAAATGGTGGGGAAGCCAGAGAGCAAAGCCAGGCTGGGAGCCCCAGGTGGCGCAGCTGGGCAGACCAGGCCTGGAACACCAGGTGGCACAGCCGGAGAGACCAGGCCTGGAGCCCCAGGTGGCACAGCCGGAGAGACCAGGCCTGGAGCCCCAGGTGGCACAGCCGGGCAGACCAGGCCTGGAGCCCCAGGTGGCACAGCCGGGCAGACCAGGCCTGGAGCCCCAGGTGGCACAGCCGGAGAGACCAGGCCTGGAGCCCCAGGTGGCACAGCCGGAGAGACCAGGCCTGGAGCCCCAGGTGGCACAGCCGGAGAGACCAGGCCTGGAGCCCCAGGTGGCACAGCCGGGCAGACCAGGCCTGGAGCGCCAGGTGGCACAGCCGGGCAGACCAGGCCTGGAACACCAGGTGGCACAGCCGGGCAGACCAGGCCTGCAGCCCCAGGTGGCACAGCCGGGCAGAAACAATCCCTACAGGGAGTGTCCGTCTTCTAGTGGCCACAGGAAATGAGGAAAGGGACAGGGGAAATCATTTTAATGTCTTGTCTTTTCTTTAACCTAAGAAACCCCAAATGTCATGTAAGCATAGAATCCATATAAAAATTGTTCATGAAATGGTTTACAATTCTTCTCCCATGAAGTCCTCACACTCAGGGATATATTTTAACTCATGGTGCAGTGTGGCCTGGCTACGTCTCAGGTGCTGGGTGGCCACACGTGGCTGGGACCATAGGTCTGGGCAGCACAGCTCCAACCCTGGCCATGCCCACACACCCTGCCATCTATAGCCAGGCAGAACATGCTGAGACGGCCTGTATAGTGTATGTCATGCAGTTCACCATCCCCTTTGTGCATGGTACCCATTGCTTGATAAATCAGTACTTTCTAAAGGAGTCAGAAAAAATGGAAAATTACCAATTATTTTTTCCTGAGAGATGCTTACAGTTTCAGTTTTTCACACACTCCCCCTCCCCTTGTATGAAATGAGTTAGGATTGATAAAGATGAGGAGGAGGAGAGAAGGATGCAGGGGAAGATGGAAAGGATGGGAAAGAAGAGGAGAAGAGGGAGGGGGAAGGAGGAGGAGAGAAGGAGAAGGAAGAGGGGGAGGAGGAAGAGAAGCGGGGCGGGGGGGAGGAAGAGGGGGAGAAGGAAGAGAAGCGGGCTGAGGGGGGAGGAAAAGGGGGAGGGGGTAGTGGGCCAGGCTAATAAACGCAGTTGTAAGGGCTGCCATGGATAAAAATGCAGTGCAGAGGAAGAACCAGGAACGGCCCGTTTAAATCTGCCCAGACTCAGAGGCCGTTTAGGGCCAATGAGTGATGTTTCCCAAGGTGCATCCACACCGCCGTCCAACTCTACCCTGCCTTGGAGGTGCCTCAAAGCCCTCCTAAGCCCTTACAGCAACGTAAAGGCTCAGACCTGGGACCTTAGCACCTTAGCACAGGTTCTGAGCCAAGAGCTGTGGCTGAGTCCTGCAGGTGTCATGGCATTTATCAAGTTGTCTTGCCACGAATTTTCTCTGACAACAGACAGCCTGTTTTTAATTCATGAGTGGATCGATCGTGCTCTTTCCAAGTGCAAGTGAAAATTAGTTGTTTAGGAATGTTTGTTTGTTCATTCCTGCATTCATCCATTGCCACACACACATATTAAAAATACTTTTTATTGAATGCCTATTCTGCATAGGACACTGCAATAAACTTTGTGATTGAAAATTCCGGCTTCACCACCAGCTAGTTAGGTGATCTTGGGCAAGTTAGTTTCTCTCTGTGTGCTTACTTAAGATAACATGAAACGATGATAACATTATATAAAGTAAGTGAGTCCACATGTGTTGTGCACTTAGAACACCCCCTTGTACATAGTAAGTGGTATGTGTTGTTTGGTGTTACTAATTTTCTTCTTATTGCTATTATTTAAAAAAAAAAAAAAAAGCGTAAGTCCCTGTATCTGTCCTCAGAATAGCTCACAGTCTAATCAGGAGACCAACAAAATTACAAAACCACATTCAGAGCAATGATGAGCATGAAGAGCTCCGGACAGAAGCAGGGCTCCCTGGGGCTGTGGAGCCCACAGGCCGGCAAGATAAGCTACAGGGAGGGCTTGTATCAGAGGGAGAGACAGCGGTGTCCTTCCCCATCTCCCAGGGTTGAGACAAGCATAAGCAAATATTTAAATACTGTATTTTTTTAAAAAAAAGACTTGATTTGGGGCACCTGCTGCAAACCTCTCCCACTCAGTATCGCCAAGGCTGTAGGGTCTGGTTGTCCCCCGACACTGGCTCCACCCAGTCCAGCTTCACCCCAAGAAGAGCTCTGCCTTCCAGAACACCTGGCTCTGCATACCCACCCAAATGTAACTCACAGGGCGATGGCTGGGAGACAGCCACCCTCTGTGATGAATCTGCATCACTGTGTGAGTGGCTGGCAGCTCCTTACACATCCCATTGAGATCTCCATCTCTGAGAGGATGCCCGCTGGGTGAGGCTGCAATTTATTAACATAGGTTGGAATCGTCTCAGGCTGTGTAGAAGACGTCTGGCTCTGCAGATGGCCCTGGCTGAGACTCTGGCTCCCGAGGGTAGCTGCTTTCCTCTTGAATCCTGGAAGCTCTAAGCTCCCTTCTCCCCTAGGACATCACCCAGAGCAGCAACGTCCTGCGGAAAAGAGTGTCAGTGGCATCTTTTGTTACACAGAGGAGATGGGATCCTTCCGGGTGACTCATAGCTGAGAGGGAAGGAGGCAATCAGGAGAGCCAAGAAGAGAGATGGGTCCCAGAGGGGAAAGTTGTCCACAACAGGAAGAGCTGCCACAGGGCTCGCCTCTGCCCGGCCCCTGCAGACCCCGTCTTCACAGGGTGGAGAGCTGGGGTCCCAGCATCTGTGAGCCGTGACCTTTGGGAATTCACCTGAACGATTATCCAAAGGATCAGGGTGGGGGAGCCCCTGCCCCGAGTTGGCCCACAGTGGGGCTCACTCATGTTGCCCAGTTGGGGGAGTGTCTGTGGAAGGCTCCAGAACAGGCCTGGTCTCTGGGGACCCTGTACCCTTCCCAGGTGCTCCCTGCTCCCCCACTTCCCACCAGCCCAAAGGAGTGGGGTTTGTAGTGGCCTTGAGTCACTTGTCAATATTTGAATTCTTTCACTTGGTTTTTTGAACACTGCCTCGGTTCACAGGGGAATGAACTTGAAGAAGAGAGGGCTAAAGATCTTATTATTTCTTTTTCTCATATGAAACTCGCAAGGCTTGCTAATTAGAAACCGTAAACCAGGAACCTTGAAAAATAGAAACACAGCCTGTAGTTTATCTTCACACGCGCTTACATTTGCCCAAAATGAGTGAAATCAAGTGGGGTGCTCCTACAACCTTCCAAAACCTAACAAGCGATAATAACTCTGAAAACCTGCTTTTCGTCTGCGGGTGGGCTGAGAAAAGCTGGCCTCTGGGCTTTCCCTGGTCGTAATATCTGGCTCAAAAAGGTTCTACCAAGATGCCTAGCAATATTTCTGGATTTTTCTATTTAATCAGCTTAAGAAAAAAGATACCACACTTAAAAACAAGATCTGAGGGCCTGCAAAATCGTATCTGAATTTTCAGTGGAGAGTAACTTATTGGTCTGTTTGGTGTTCCAAATTAAACAGATTTTTTTTTATTTAAGCTGCACATCAAATCTAAGTGCAGACAGGAGGAATGAGGCGCATGCTCTGTACCTCTCCAGGGGTAATCACACCCCCTGCAGAATCTGCTCCATATTTAATTATCATTAAAACCCAACTCTTTCTTAATGACACTCTCCAGATACTATTAAAATGACATTCTGAGAAATGAGACGTTTAGTTTGCAAATATACACAAAGGCATTGAAGCAATTCAGCTCTTTCCATCAACATGTAAACAGAATCTTTCACTTTGACGGGAAAAATGCTTTTCCTTTAAAACTACTGACAACCCAGCTGTGAAATGTCACTGACTTCTTCCAACTAGGAGTTATTTTCTCACGGCCATTCCTTTATGGAATTATAAATCCTGCAACATTTTCTCCTGCAAGAGCTTGTCAGGGTATTTAACATCTTCCGTGAGTTCTGTTCTTGTCATACCATCCGCAGAAATGAAAAATAATTATATTTTAAGGCATCACTAGCTCACAGCTGCTTTATGCAATCATCTCTCTCCACAGTGAAATTAAGTCCAGGGAGCGTAAACTTTGTTTTTGCTGATGGAGGTGTCCTCAGGCCCAAGTGGTCCATGCACACAGCGGGTGCCGATGTTGAGGGACTGTTTGTTAAAGGAATGAATCCTGACTGCCCAGGGTGTCTACGGAACATCTCCAGACATGCTCCTGCCCAGAGGCAGGTCCAGACGCCACAAGACTGGGTGACATCTGAGGACATCAATGTGAAGAGGGCAGGAAAAGCCATCCATCCTCCCTGGAGAACAGCAGAGGTGGGACTGAAGCCCAGACACGTCAAGCCTCCAAGACAAACCTCCAAATCCAACATGCTGTCTGTCCCTCTCTTACACTTCCTCTTGCAATTATGTGTTGAAACCGACCCCTGTCACCATACCTGTTTCACAGAAAGGAAAGCCTGATCACTGAGAAAGTCACTTCCTTCCGGTCATCCAAACCCATGCCTGGATTGCTGTGACACGGCTGTCATGCCATTGAGCGCTCAATTCCCCGGGAAATGTTTCCTTTCTGATCTGACTCCAGCGTGCTGGCAATTGACAGACCTATTCGTGTAAAATTTCTGTTTTATAGGTAAGTCACATAAGCAGATTTTTTGAGAACTCATGTAATTCTTAAATTAGTCATTTAATATATGTTTAAAAGCTTAGGGAACTGAAAAGTAGGGGCTAAAGACATTCACCGATCTCGCCTGACGCTTGGACACATGCAGGCACTGAGCAATGCCTGGAAAATCCTTAGATTGTGTGGGTGCCGACAGGCTTTTTATTGGACCTTATCTTCAGCAGAGTTTAGAACTCTTTCACACACACCTCACACATGACAAACCTCTAGAAAACTCTTGAACTCAATAGCAGAATATGAGATGATCTCTTAGTAGGTAGACAGGGCATGAAAATGGCCACACGACGTGGTAACAGCTCGCATTTGTTGGTAACTTACTATCCAGACACCCCACTGCGCCACCTTCCAGTGGGATGTTCTGTAATAATGGAGATGTGCTGCCTGGTGACACGTTAGCCTCTAGACACATGTGGCCCACAGCACATGAAACGAGACCCATATAACTGAACAACTGTGTTTTCAATGTCATGTATTTTTAAGCAATTTAGATGGAAATGGCCACAGTTGCGAGCGGCTCCCCCCGGGAAAGCAGAGCTCTCCTGCATACTGGCTATGGCGACCCCTTATTCTCCCATTGCCCTACAAGACAGGTATTAGCTCTGTTTGTCAATGAGAAAAATTGGGGGTGTTTCCCAAAATCATACAAAAGTTAATTTTGAGTTCAGAGGTAAAGTTCTCTGAAAAATACAGTCACACTTATGAATGCCCCAAGTGAAAAGGACAGCGCTGGTGTACTGTAAACCACAGCACAAATGTAAAAGTAAGCTCTCCAGTGCTCACCTCAAGGCGGGAGAGTCCTACCGTCGTCATTTAACATGGCACCCCCAGTAAAGTGCCCCCGTTAAGGTGTGCCTCCTGCAGAGTCTGGGAATCTGCGCTTATGAGCAACAGAACTTTGTGTGGACTGCCTCTGGATGTGACACGCCCCAGAAAGCCGACCCTGCTGACTGTTTAGTGCTTCTATAAAACTTCAGTGAGGTCCTAAAGAGAGGAATAAATAATACAGAAACGGCAATCCTTTTAAAAGAGAACCTTTAGGCTGGGCGCAGTGGCTCACGCCTGTAATCCCAGCACTTTGGGAGGCCAAGGCGGGCAGATCACGAGGTCAGGAGTTCAAGACCAGCCTGGCCAACATGGTGAAACCCCTATCTCTATTAAAAATACAAAATTAGCTGTGTGTGGTGGTGAACACCTGTAATCCCAGCTACTCTCGGAGGCCGAGGCAGGAGAATCGCTTGAACCCAGGAGGCGGAGGTCGCGGTGAGCCGAGATCGCACCACTGCGCTCCAGCCTGGGCGACAGAGCGAGACTCCGTCTCAAAAAGAAAAACAAAAGAGACCCTTTAAAAACCCGTGAATAGTCGATAACCTGGTTACCGGAAGAAAAACGCCAAATGGAGCCATGTCTGACTTAAGAAGGAGCGTAAGGCGTGGTACTGGTGTGGCTTTATGAAACCGTGTTTGCATTTGGGAGCCAGCAGCCTCCCCTAAAGCGTAAGCATGCTTGCCAGCTGCTGGGCGGGGTGTCCTGCGTGGCCGGTGAAGCAGTTGCAGTGCCCGCCCTTGGGAATTTCTTGTGAAAGTTGTATTTTGAGATGCAGAATTTCTTAGTGATGTTAGAGAACAATCTTACGAGGTTTGCACTTGATAGCAGCCTTTCAAATGTTCTGAGTCAGTAACGTTTTGCTTCTGGAGGCGACTCACAGAGGAAGTCCCTCATCCATGCTTGCTGGAAAGCACACCTGAAGGTCTTTCTGGTTTTGGAGGTATGGAAGTGGGCATTTTGCTTCATCTGATAAACTGTGACCTTTGTTAAAATACCTTTGTTAAGTTGAAATGCAATGATTAAAGACATAAGGCGTAATTAGCAAACAAGGGCAGCCTCTCCACAACCTTTAGTAAAAATAATGTGGGGGTGATTATGAAGTGATGCCTTAGGGCAATGTAAACCCGCAGGGCTTCCACACCCTGCACTTTGTGAACACGCCCGGCCTGTGGCTCTCTCCTCATGCCGGCTTCCCTCTGCTGCAGCTCCCAGACCCAGCTCTGGTCATCCCCCTCGAGGTGGTACCTGGGACCCTAGTATGATCCTCTCTCCAACCAGTTCCCTGATACTCCCGGGGAGCCGGCCCAGCCTCAGCCCTGGGTCTGGCTGAGGGTCCGACAGGGCTCCAGGCACATGATCCAGCTTCTGCTCAGACAACCCAGGGCGGGCACTCAGGCAGCGGGGACGTGGGCTCTGTTCTTTTGCCCACAGCACAGGCATTCTCGGCCTGGGAGTTGGCTTACCAGCACCATTTTTGTCTGCAACTATGACCCAGTTTGCAAGCAGCCAACTGTAAACAGTCTTTGGGAACACAGCATTGAACGCTGGTTGCTGCATGTAAGTGATAGAGACATAACAACATTTCTGTGTGTGAAGTCAGAAACAGTGGGATCTGCATGCGGGGCCGGTGTGCTCCACACTGAGCAGGCCGGCAGGCGTGTCTCTCGTCATCGCCACAGACTGTACTGGGGGTCAGGGGAGCGGCTGAAGGAAACGGCCGATTTCGTGAAATGAGGAGCCTGCTTCTCCCAGGAGTCTGGCTGGTTTGTCCGCTTGTTTTTAGCTGGACTCCGAAAGCGCACCCTTCCTTCTTTCTTCCTTCACTGATCATGTACCTCAATTGCATCCCTGCGTCTGTGACTCTAAGTGGCTTGGTGAGATCTGGCAGCCGGGAGGCCAGAGAAGGGAGGATCTCAGCCTGTGTCAAAGACGACACAAAACCGGCAGAGCAGGGCTGATTTCATTCAACAGGGTTTTTAAGGTGGAATGGTGTTGGAGTTATGGTGGAATTCTCGAGTTTGGGTCTGGTTTGCGTTTGTCCATTTGAATCTGGAGAGGGCAGCGCTGAGTGCAGCCTGGACGAATTCTGTTCATCAGTTATTGCCCACGTCCCGGCCTGCGTTGCCATGACGACGCTCCCTCCTGGAAGAGTGGCCAGGCTGGGATTCCGGGGTGGGGATCGCATTCTGCGCCCTCCTGCGGATGCCCCTGCGAGGGATGGAGGGAAGGTGAGTGCAGCCTGACGGGGAGTTGTTTCTAGTCACCCGGTGGCTCAGCGCTGGCCGTGGCCCTGGGCATAGGTGAGGCGCCGCGCACTGTGCCAGGTCATTTCAGAAACGTGTAATTGCCGCCGTGTAATTGCAGCTGTGCAGACAGGTTTATTTTAGACTCTGGAAGTGGAAAGCATGTCCTTTCATCTAAAATCTGTGCTTGCTTTCACTATCAGGAAATAACTTTTTTATATTTAATAAAGTGCACTTAAAATGCTTTAAATGAGATGAAACCTGAAAAATCCAGCCTTCAGAATGACGTTCCCTGTCTTCGGCAATCTGGTTTTAAAAGTTTAAATTTGGAAGTGAGACTTTTTATATGATGGAATATGTTTGTGAAAAATTATATCTCTGTATTTGTAACTGTGCATATGTAGTGTGTAGGTGTGCATGTGTGTACATGTATATGGGTGTGCAGGTGTGTTATGTATACATATAGGGTGTGTGTGTGTCTGTGGTGTGTATACATATATGAGGATGTGTGTTGTGTATGTGTGGCATGTATACATGTATGGGATGTATATGTGTGTATGTGGTGTGTTTTCATGCATGGGGATGTGGGGGATGTATACATGTGTGTTCATGCATGTGTGCATGTGTGGTGTGTATATATGTATAGGGATATGGAGGGTATATCAGTGTGTGTGTGTGTTTCTCTTGCCCTGCAGACGCCGTGCGTGGCGAATGCCTGTGAACACTGTGCGGCCCCTTCCCGCACTCAGCCCCATCCTGCACCTGGATGGTTCCTGCCTGTCATTCTCTTCACTGCAGTTTGATGCCTGCATTAATCTAATTATCATATTTTAAAATGTAATCCTCATAGAATTATAA
>NW_022141942.1:0-13073 GCF_007565055.1 Rhinopithecus roxellana | reverse complement strand
TCTGCAGGGGAATTTTAATGCCGCCCTGCTGTTCCTTCGCACCCCTGCTCCTGCATTTCAGCCATGCCCACCATCCATGGGGAGTCTGCACCCCACCCCCCGCGCTTCTGATGGCTTGGGTCACCCTTATCTTTCATTTCCACCTGCAGGGACCTGTTCTTCCTTCAAATGCAGCTCAAACTCACTCATTGTGTGAAGCCTTTTCCAGCCATCACAACTGTCATGTGTAAAATCAGTGTGTGGAATGCTTCATTTAGGAGGTGCTTATGTTGCCTTGTTGGCTGTGAGCAGGGTCAAATTCTGAACAAATGCGGTGGTCCCCTCTCCCCATCTCTGCTCCAGTGCACTTAAAACAAGGATTCCTGGAAGCACCTTTTTAGTCCAATTCACGCATGAGTCTGCCCCACACCCTGCAGAAAAGCCCTGGTGGTCGGCGATCACGGCTCGGGGACCCCAGGTGGGTAAGGAGAGCTTAGTGCCCTCTCTGGACTTGTCAGAGACCCGCGGCTGGAAGAGAAGAAACTTGCATCTTGTGAAACATCCAGGCCCCGAGACCCACTCAGGAGCAGAAAACTGGGGAATGAGGCTTGAACAGACCCACGGGAGAGCAGACAGCAGGAGCCACAGAGGACACCAGGAGGGAGGGAGGCAGGCAGTGAGGCCAGAAGTGATTTGGCCGGGAGGGAGGTGATGTGACCAGAGGTGACGTGGTGGGGGGATGACATGGCGTGGTGGGGGGAGGAGATGTGGCCAGGGGCAACGTGGCCAGGGAAGGAGACACGGCTGGAAGGAAGTGACAAGAGGGTTCTCCAGGCCTCAGACTGTGCCTGAATTATGGATGACATTTTAATTAAGATGTTATATCTAACTTTAATGAAAAGTAACAATTTAGAACCATTGTGTACATTTAAAGCACGGTACAAATAGAGCTCATTTCCCAAACCAAAGAACAGTGCATTGAAGGAAAAAGTAGCAGCTCACCCCAAAAAAAAAAAAAAAAAAAAAAAAAAAAAAAATTCAGTAAAGAAGAAATTCATTTAAGATCAGAAATAAAGCGATCCTACAGCTCTTAATAAGGCGATCCTACAGCTCTTCTAGTCCAATCCCCACCCTAACGTGAATGGGGGGAAAAGGAAGTAGATTCTAGTCAGTCAGAATTAAAGGCAAAACCGATCCACTTTACTTTCTACTTGACAGAAAACAAGAAGCTCATCAAGGAATCCCTCCAAACAGTAGCTTTAGTGGTTCCCAAAATGCAAAATTCACCGACAAATTAAATCAACTGCTAAGTGTGTATAGAGGAATTTTTTTCATTATTGCCTTCCTCATCCCCAGGGGCTTTTTTAGACCTTGTTTCCCCCAATTGCCTCCAACACCCAGGAAATTTAAACCCCACAAGTAAACCGTGTCTCGATTCACGCACAGCGTCCTGTGGAGCAGACAGTCCATTGCTCTAAGACGTTCTTGTCACCTAAGCACCGAGTACAGCCTGAGAACGTACAACACGCACTCACATGAACTCGGACAGACAACAGGTGAGATACGGCACATGAGGAGGAAGACAAGATAAATGAGCTTCACTGACACCCCAGATCCGACAAGAAGTGACACACGCAGCCTGCTCGGGTGCAGGTAACTCCTGGAAAACAGCCAAGGGCAGCATTTGGAGAAGCAGCACCGCAGGCCAGGAGGGTCTTGGGGCTTTAGAAGGGAGGGGCGCCCCGACCAGGTGCTGGGGCTTCAGAGGGGAGGGGTACCCTGACCACGTGCTGCGACTTCAGACGAGAAGGCATCCCGACCGGGTCCTGGGGGCGGCAGGACAAGCCCAGGGTTCCATCGTCACTTTTCACTCCCTACTCCCGAATCTCGCCCTGAAGTTGCAGCCAGTCCAGGTATTCATTTACCCATAAAATTAAGTATCTGTGAGTAACACAAGTCACTAATCCACACAGATCTGAGTCCACAGATACCTCCCAGAGACGCCACCATCCCTTCTGGTAGAAGAGCAGCCCAGGGGCCCACGCTGTGAGAAAGGGAGACTGTCTCCAGCCTGATGCTGCAGAGTCCTCAACACAAAGGCTACCTTCTAGAACCATGCCGTCTCCTACAGAAGCAACTAGGGGCATATAGGGTTTCTTAAAATCTTTTTTTTCTTAAGACAGAGTCTCCCTCTGTCACCCAGGATGGAGTGCAGTGGCTCGATCTCGGCTTGCTGCAACCTCTACCTCTCGAGTTCAAGTGATTCTTCTGCCTCGGCCTCCCGAGTAGCTGGGATTACAGGCGCCTGTCACCACGCCTAATTTTTTATATTTTTAAGTACAGCTGGGATTTCACCTTGTTGGCCAGGCTGGTCTTGAACACCTGACCTCACGTGATCCACCCGCCTCGACCTCCCAAACTGCTGGGAATACACGCATGAGCCACGGTGTCCGGCCCATATAGCTATTTAAATTTGACTAAAATTATATAAAATTAGAAGTTCAGTTTCTCATTTACACTTCAAACGTTCAGTTACCCACAGGTAGCCACTGACTAGAGGCTGGTAGAGATGTCACACTGCAGAAGGATCTAGGGATGAAATGGCTCTAAGATCATCTCGACATCTTTATGTTGAAGCTACTGAAGTTTTACTCTGATTATTATTGACATCAGCATTCTCCCACTTAAAAATGTCAGTGCTATTGCAACGATCAGATCTGTGACTTCCCAGCAGCTCTTCTCTTCCTGGACAGATAGCTGTAGAGCATCTGCACTCTGCCTCCACACTAAGGGATAGTAGAAGCCTCCGTGTAAAATCAGGGGGAGAAAAAAAATGAATCCCTAGTCCACCTCTCCCCCTACGATTTTGTGAAACTCCTCTTAATATGCAGAATAACTGCCAGAGTTGCAAAAAAGAAGCATTCCTTGACCAGGAAGCAACAGGGAAAAAAGAGGAGGGAGATGCGAGGACCCTCCGTTCCCTCTGAGACCCCAGGCGCAGCCAGGACTGAGAAGGGCAGCACAGCCCGGCAGACTTGCACACCTGATGCGAACCATACACACGGCTTCCCTGGTCCTCGGTCCCCTGCTCTGCCCTCACTGGCCACTGTGGCTCTGGGTAGAGGCAGCTCCCTGAGCCCCAACACCCACAGCCAGTCCCCTCCTTGCAGGTCTCAGCTCTGCTCTCACTGCCTCCCTGAGGCTTCTCATCATCATCCGCGTACCGTGTCGCTTCTACCCCACAGCCCTTGCTACCGCCCACGCCACCACGGAGCCTAGCACACAGCAGGTACCCGAGACGCCCCAATGGTCAGGCATGCCAGGGTAAGGCTTGGAGTTCCAAGCGCCTCGTCCCGCATAGCACCACAAGCGCCACGGAGGCTACGGAAGGGATCCAGGCTTCAGGCCTGCACTCAGCTTCTCCCGGCCCCCGAGGCCAAGAACCTAGCAAGGGAGCGCAGCCGGAAGCAGGGTCCCAAACCCCCTTCCTGCTCCTCAAGAGGAAGGGGGCCTCGGGGTACAACCCCACGAGCGCCTTCCTCCTGCCAGGCTGCCTGTCACAGCACCGACACCTTCACCGCAGGGAAACCCACTCCTGTGAGGAGAAAACCACCAAGTACCACAAGAAGCCACGTCTCCCGCAGCGTCTGCTGAGCCCAATAGCGAAAGCAGCAGCCGGGCCCCCACTCAGCACGCACCGACTCCGAACCCACCACGCACACCACAACGCCAATCATTTTGAAGCTCAGCTTCCACTCATCAGGGCCCTCTTCCAGGAGAGCTCGGCATGTCTATCTTCCCTGGGCTCACAGAAAGGAGCGGGACTCGGCCCCGAGTGTGCACAGAGTTAAGCTCCCACTAGCTGTGCAGACAACCTCCCTAGCCCTGGCCTGGGAAGGTGCCAAGCACAAACAGCCATCTTTTGCCCGCACAGGTACAGAATTCAGCCAGCTCTCTCAATGGAGTCGTGACAGGCTCCTCAGTGCTCTGGGGTTCACCCCGGGCCACTGCGCATTTGAAACGTGGCTGTGGACTCCTCTAGGCTGCTCAGTGTCACGGCCCATTTCATTCAGACACTGCAGGCCCCTGCCGTGGTGTCAATACCCAGGACACCCCTGCCGGCATCCTCCGAGATGCTGCTGCAGCTGCTGTGATCTGAGAACAGCCATGCACAGGCATCAAAGGGAGGGCTTCTCAAGTCTCCTCCAAGAGCAGTGGCTATAGCTTTGGAAGATGTTGCACTGAATCCTGGGTGAGGCTGGCTCGGTCCGCAATCTAAGCCTAGTTGCTGGGGAGACACACTCTGTTGTAACTGACAGAGGCTGTTGGTGGCAGCTCTACCAAGACCGAGAATGGCAACTACCCTGAGATTTACTATCCATACTTTCTATTTGATGTTTAAAAGGAAAGCATCGTGAAGTTCCAGTAGCAAGGAATTTTTCTATAATCTATCACATCAAGATACAGCAGAAATGTAGCTAAAATGTTCATAGGGTCTATGCAGAGGAAGAGACGGGTCTATTTCAGTAAAAGTGCTTGCTGGCTTTTCAGAAACATAGTGAAATCCCTGCCAAGTAAAAGGTTGTTTATACTTTTGCTTTGGAAACAGAGGGAAAGTTCTTCCTTATTATTTGAATACATTAACTATATTTAAGTGTTCTGGTAGACTAAGTATTAAATATTCAAAAGAAAGTAATTCTGTTCGGTCTATTTCATTCTTTAAATGTAGGTTTCAAAAACTGACAAATACCTGGCCGGGTGCGGTGGCTCACGCCTGTAATCCCAGCACTTTGGGAGGCCGGGGCGGGTGGATCACGAGGTCAGGAGATCGAGACCATGCTGGCTAACACGGTGAAGCCCCGTCTCTACTAAAAACGCAAAAATCTAGTCTGGTGTGGCGGTGGACACTTGTGGTCTCAGCTACTCGAGAGGCTGAGGCAGGAGAATGGCATGAACCTGGGAGGCGGAGCTTGCACTGAGCCGTGATCACACCACTACACTCCAGCCTGGGTGACAGAGCAAGACTCCATCTCAGAAAAGAAAAAAAAAAAAAAGTAGCAAACACCCCATGTCTGCCCTGGCTCCGGCCATCTCCACGGAGTGGACGGAGCTTGGGAAAAGCTCACTGTGGAGGCCCAGAAGGCTGGGCCTGGCCTTTGCTCAGCAGATGAGCAAGAGGGTCAGCCACCCTAGGGAAGAAGCCCATATTTGCTCTGTTACTGATGATATCCACATAAATTTCTATTTTGTCTCCCACACAGAACTGGGATCTATGTTTGAGCAAGCAGCTCGTCCCAACAGTCCCTCCATGCCATCATTTCCCTGACCTCCCCCAGAAGAGCCAGGCCAGGCAGCATCCGCACACGGGCACTGGGGCCCAGGAAGATCCTGGTCCTGCCCCTCTTCTCTCTCGTCCCTGCAGCACCCTGGCTTGCTGTAGAAGCCCAGCAGTGCTGGCTGAACCCACGTTCACCTGGGGCATTCAGGAGAAGCCTCTGTGCAGAAATCAGCTGGGAAGCAGGACTGTGTGTGTGCTGGCAGGTCACGCGAATGGATTTGCAGAACTCAGTTTTCAACACAGGTGCCGCCACCAAGTCCCTCAAGCCCTTTGTGAGCCTAGAGCCACAGAGTCATTTGCGGCACTCTCACAATCTCTAGCCACCCTGCACAGAGGCCCTGTTTATCCAAAGGACCATGAAATTTTCCGCGTAAACAAAGTTTGACATAATGAAATAAAGTGAAGTCACCACTTCTATTTTCCATTAATCCATTCATTCAAACAAGTATCTCTTGAGTATGTGCATCAAATACTGTGGAATTAGTATTTAGTCCATGCCTTCAATATACATCACAGAAGAAAAGGTATAGCTTGTAACTAACAGTGGTGAACAGGCAAGAAATGCACATCGCAGAAGAAACGGTATAGCTTGTAACTGTAACAGCGGTGAACAGGCAAGAAATAAACATCATAGAAGGAAAGGTAGAGCTTGTAACTAACATCACAGAAGTAAAGGTGTAGCTTATAACTAACAGTGGTGAACAGGATAGAATGTCACAGGCTCATCAGACGCCGCCGAGGAGGAAGCCATGATTCATTTCCACCTCCAGTAGATAAATGTTTCCTGGATAAAGTAACTTTTCTACAGTGATATCTGCTTATTGTTTAATCTTGCTCGATAGGGTATTAAATTACCACTTTATGTGCTGCTTATATAAAATACATCATTGTCAGGGGAGGTTGTAAAATAATACTTCACACAAGCTTGGGCTGTGAATGGCGCGAGGCAATGGGACGATGTGTTCCCGTGTTCTTGAGACGCAGAAGGGGCAAGACCCTGCTTCCCTTCTCCTCCCCACCGCCCTGTTCCCAGATGAGGGGCGGAGGCAAGGCCGCCGTGCAGTCCTAGAGCTGGCTCCAGGACCAGGACACCATGCCCAGACGCTCTGCGCCCCATGAGAGAAATACATCCTGGGGGACAATCACCAATATACCTGGCACTGGAGAGAGTCCTTCATCGAAAGCCTGTGCTTCCAGGAGGCAGGACAAAGCAGGAGCCCCCAGGAAAACTGTTCTAGGTGCTCCTGAAACCTGGGCAGAGTCACAGCCTGGCAGGAAGCACCAGTGATGCAGGTGTGCCCAAGACTGGGAGGATGGCCAGATGCCTGGAGACCAGACCGGCCTGCAGGAGATGACCACTTCTCTCTGGTTCATTAGAGATAGACAGTCTGGGCTTCACTTTTGTATGTGGAGTCTCACAGTACAGAAATATCACAAAGGGATTAGACTTCGTATACCTCAATTTTTTAAATTAAAAAAACACATTTATTGCAACTAATTCTAAATCCAACAAAGAAAAATAAATAAGTACATAAACGCACGCCTCCAAAATGTAAACCACAATCTCTTTACCCATAGGAGACCCAAAATTTAGTTTACCTTTTCTTCAGTATGATCTCTTTTTTTAAGCCATTACTGAGGTGTCTCCTCACTGCCCCATGAGGAGGTTCATGGGCTCTTCAGGGCTCTTTGCTGTTTCATCGTTTTTTAGGTTTAAGGGCAGGATCGTTTTCCCACACTTGCTTGGTTCCCTGATCACCAGTTTTTCACAAGGACATCATTGTGCCTCAGGAAACCTAGTAACTGAACTTCATTAAAAGTGAAAAAATAAGGACATGTTGGCTGCTGTGACAGCATCCTCAGTCACCGAATCTCCCTGGGGGACCTGACACACCCCCAATCTCCTTGTAACCCCAGCATGCAGATATCGCTGCAGCTGACAGGACCGACCCACCCTGCGGGAGGCATGAAAGCACTGGGAAGAGAAAGCAGGTGACTCGTTTAGGAAACTCGGGTGATCCTCTCAAGTCACATTTCTCAGGGTGTCAGGGGACCAGTCACATGCAGGGAACCTCCTTGGCCTGGCAGGTGGCAGACTCCTGGGACCCTCCTCAGACACGTTAATCAGAGAATCTAAAGGCGGGCAGACTCTGAAAAGTATCTGTAAAGGAAGCACTTAGCTCTGCTGTGAGCCCACTACACGTGGGGTCATGCAGGACGCCGCTCCCAGCGTCCAGTCTCCATTTCACCCTCCTGGGAGGAACACTCATCAAGTCATAGAGCACGGTCTTCAGCGAACACCTTCCTGCGCAACCTCCACTGTCGCCCAGCCCTGCAGGAGTAGCCACCGAGTAGGGGAAACAAGTCTTTGCTCCTGACCCGGCCACCTTGACGCTGGGAATAAGACCAGCACTGCTACGTCTCTGGGGAAAGGAGTGGCCCTGGGCAGGAATGCACTTGGCAGCCCCAGGGAGGGACCAGGTATGGAGGACCAGGCCTCTGCCCGCAGACACGTCAGCACAGCATCTTCACGGTGACCCGGGGGACTGGGCCAGAGCTGCTCAGCAGGGCTGCCCTGAATTTGCAACCTGAAGAAGCTGTACAGTCGTAAGTGTATGTTGCCTTAAGCCCCTAGGTTTTGGGGTCACTTGTCACACAGCGACAGACAGTGGATGTGCGCGGACTCCCAGGCCATGATGGCCTCTGCCGGCCTCACCCGGGCTGTCTCATCTGTTCCCGTGACATCACGTTTCTCAGAGCCAAAGGCTGCCAGGGCCCCCTCTTTTCTTCACAAAGTCGTTACAAGCTCACGATACAAACTGAAAATAACCAATCTGTAAAATACAACGTATGATTCAATACAGGGTGAATGCGCAGGCACATACACACGTGAAACAGGCGCATGTGAGAAACAGGTACATGCACACAACAAGTGTACATGCATGAAATAGGTGCATGCGTGAACGTGTACATGCGTCAAACAGGTGTGCATACACACATGAAAGCACCAGACATGAAGGGCTGTCTTTGGGAGCCTGGTTTTCAGGCATCTCCCTCACCCTTTTACATCTGCACGATCACAAACACAGCACACCACAGTACTGAGGGGAAGCCCCAGCTTCTCATGGGGGCACATGAGGCTTTTTATTTATGCCACAGGTTGCATCACTACATTCTAGAACTGCAAGGTCCCGCACTGCCAGGACTGGGTCAGGTCCACCCTGTGCTCCAAGGACCAGGCCGCCTGCCAGCCCACACGGACCTGCCCCTCGGATGGTGCAGCTGCTTCTAAAATAGACTCAGCCCCACCCAGAGACCTGCAGTACCTGTTATTAAATCAAGACTTGGCTGTGGGTAAACGTGAAGATTTTTATTAAACATGACTCTGGAACATTCAAAGGACCATAACTGAATGCTCCTTTCGCAGCCACAGCGTGTCCAGACACTCCTGGAGAAGGCCAGGACGTGGGAACCCACGGAGCCCCGACAAGACAGACTCGGAGCTGTATGGCGCAGTTAGCACCGATTTTGTGTTGAGACTTGCATTTTATATTCAGATTAAAATAAAAAACAAGATGCAAAAATAGCTCACATTCTATTTCAATTCTCTATTTTTGTAGTAACTGGGCCCCTTTCCCTCTGGTTTCCCAACCAAGTGATAAATAGGCCCAGCTGGGATTTGTCAAAGTCTGGGCCTTTGTTGTAGAGTAAGTGAGGGGGGTAGGGAGGGGAGCAGGAGTGGTGAGGAGGAGTGGGGGATAGGGAGGGACAGAGGGAAGGAGAGAGAGAGAGACAAACTGCCGAGGGCTGGAGGCAGGAGGGATGCTCCCTGGCAGTCTCAGGCTCCCTGTTCCAAGGTAACTGAGCTGGCATCACGCATGCAGTGCCGTCATATGACTTGGCTGACACATGCTAGAAATACAACAAAATGATTAAGGAGAAGACTAAGCACCAGCATCTTCAGATTAGGGTAGAGTCCCGGTTTCACGCTTGCCTTGTATGACATTCTATAAATTGTAAAGATAACGCATTTTCTTACCAGCCACACTGTTCCCCCAAATACTAACTACAATAAAGACCAGACAGCATCTGAGTACTGAGCATGCGTCAAGCCCCGTGAGGTAGGCATCATTTACTTTGCTAGAGAAAGAAACAGACTCTGAGAGAAACTCCTGAGGCCAGGCAGCTGTCTCCAAACCCACCTCGTGCCTCCTGACCCTGAACGTGGAGGACCCAAGTCATTCACATGAGTCATTAACCTACATGCATGTCAGATTGAGATTCAGCCCCCAGATCTAATCATCTCTATGCAGGAATGTGTCAAGGAAGGTATACAATTCTATGAGTTCGAGCTGGGGGAACAAAAGCAGGAACCCTCACCACAGATGTGGGGCGGAAGCGGGCGCCCAGGGCAGGGGTGCACAGGAGCAGGTCCAGCCCTGCCCAGTCACACAAGCCACGCTGCCATGCCAGTGCAGGGGCCGCCACCACTGTCTCAGGGGAAAAGCAGCTTCTCCTGCACAGGAATCTACCCCTGAAAATGTGTTGCTGAGAAGGTTTGGACCAGCATCTCAGAAATCAGACATCGTGTAACACGCTTATCTATACAGGCTGCCTATGTCAGGGAATCCACCAATAATTCCCATTCCGCCATCAATTTTCTGGTAAATACTCATTATTCTAAGTTAACTGAAGCAACACAAGAAAAAATAATGGAAAGTCAGAGTCAATCAGCTCCACCTGCTCAAGAGCTGGGACTAATGATGAAACCTAAGGAATCCTGGAGAACGCAGCAGGCACCCACACCCCGACGACCACCCAGCCCTCCTTCCACAAGAGAGTTAGTCGTGGAGCCAACAATTCCCCTTCTGGAGGTAGCCAAGGCCATCTGCACGAGTCACGAGCGTGATGGCTCCAGCCCCTCTTCGGTGTGTCAGCAGTGTGCTCCGCTCTGAGACCTCTGAAACAGCCGGCGTGCACCTGTTCCCACGACTGCTGTCAGCAGACTACAGTGATTCAAAATAATCAGCAACGAGGTTCTGAAGGATGCATTTTAAAGAAAAAATGTGTAAGTTTACTGCATGAAATCAGCTATCTTTTGCTACTCCAGAGGCTTTTGTTTTGCTTTCCTCAGGGTTCTCTACAATGATCCCGACAGTCAAGGTTCCCAGTTACAGGCAGAGGGTTGGGGAGGCCGCGTCTGATGTCACACACACAGAGGATCCACGTCAAAGGATTTTCCCTGTTCACAAAACATCATCAGGACACACTTTAAGCAGTAATAATCTCCCTGTCTGGAAAACTGAGCTCACTTGAGAACTAATGCAACAAATGTGTTTGACAAGTTGCAGGGGGACATTTTAGTGAATGAATCACTATTTCAAGGAGGATAAAGGCTCACTATTCAAAAGCAGTTTTTGTCAAGTTTTGTCATTTCAGCTTCATGCTTTAAATCATGAAGTGGGGCTTGTACTGATACATCCAGAATCTCTACAAATAGAGAAAATTCCAATTTGTACATTCACTTCATTCTTTCATATGCATATGGATGGTCATAATTCAAACTGGCATCCACAGGATTTCTACATAACTGTCTTCGACTTTAAACACTATGTGTTGAAATTAACATCATTGTTTTAAACATTTATAGCAGGGTCTGTATGGCCTGTTTTAAAGATTCCTTCCTCACTAAAAACAAGTGTTTAAACAATAAGTGATCACTCTAAAAATTTCTAGAGACAGAGATACATTTGGAGAGTGGGAACACTTAACACAGAATCTGGAACATCAAACAGGCAAACCAGCAGTGAGGGTGGTAGGGACGCCATGTGAGTTCCCTCAAACACAACAAGGCGGCTGCTTAAAAGAATGAATAGCCAACAATCCTATGTGGAACATTGACGTAGTCTACTGCTTACAGAATCCTCCTAGCTGAGCTGCAGGAATCTTCCTTGGAGCCTTTTCTCACCTGCACTGCCTACAGGTGCCCACTGGGCTCCCTGGACAGTCTCGTGTCTTTTGTTTAGAATATCACGTACTTGGAGGCCTGTTTAATCCCAAGTCAGAGCCTTATCATAACTCAGACACCATCCTCAGGCGTTGTGGGCCAACTTCGGCTAATGCAGGCTGCTACAGTGCCCTGCAGATGGGCTTGGTGCTCACACGATTTTAGATTTGGAGCTGCCGCTTTCTGCAGTCACAGATGCGGACTTATATCATCAGACTGAAGGCGCATGATTTTATGACTTCTGTAATGGTAATAATCATGGCAACATTTCCCCGATCCTTAAAAAAAGCCTCCTAACAGCAATTGCATTCCACCCCCTTCCTAATATGAATTACCAACTAGGTGAAATCGTCTTCATGAGAAAGTGACAAATCAGTGTCACACAATGGCATAGTAGCTGGGCATAGAGTGTACGTCAACATTCAAAACTAAGCACCCATAACAATTTATTCCCACTCGAGGAAAGCAGAAAAAATAGAAGCTAAAACATAATTATAAATGAAAATAACAAGGAAACCAAAGTTTCTGAGAGCATTTGTTAGTCAAACAGGAAAGCATTAACAGTGTGCTATTTACATTCTGTTACAGCACGCCAAAGACGTGTCAGAGGAAGAGACTTTAAAGATTAGTTTTCAGAGAATGGTTGCTTAACAAGCTCAGACTACTGGGCTACACCAATCGTCAATTAAAAAGCAAGGCAACGAATGTGAGTCATTTTTCTTAATCCTTATGTGTCAAAAATTATCACTATGTCAAGCTGTCTCCAATCCTGACCCCTAGGTGATCGCCCGCCCCGGCTTTCAAAGCACTGGGATCACAGGCTAGAGCCACCACGCCTGGAGAGAAGTGTTTGACAGAGGCTGAGGCGAGGCTCCCCTTCCTTGGATCACACATTCCACCCACTTCCCACACCGACTATGACACATCGAAGCATCACAGCAAGGCAGCTGCATCCCCGCAGTTTTTGCACTAACGCCCAGCTGCGTGAGAGCCAGCAAACCCTGGAGTGCCACTCAGCCTTATCGCGTGGCACAAGCACAGCAGAAAACTACCACGCCCCCCAAGAGGGGAGATGGGGACCCGGGAGTGAACCAGGAGGGAGGCAATGGGGGCCAGGCAGTGAATCAGAGGGAAGAAAAAGAGGGGGACCACGGAGAGTGAACCCAAGGAGGAAGGAGGGTGGAGTTTCCGCCCGGAGGGGGCAGGAAGTTGAAACCAGGATGGCCGAGGAGTTCGGCCCAGAGGAGTGAACCAGGAGGGAGGGAGTGCTGGTCCAGGGAGGTGAACCAGGAGGGAGGCTGTGTGGTCCAGGGGAGTTAGCCAGGAAGGAGGAGGAGGGAGGAATGTGGTTGGGGAAAAGAACCGGGAGGGAGAGTGCAGTCCATGGGGTAGGGAGGGAATACGGTCCAGGGGAGTGAACAAGGGCTCGTTTGGGGGTGGCAAAGTTCAACACCACAAATAACTCCCAATCCATCCGCGTTGCAGGGAGGGACGGAAACCACGCAGGACCTGCAGCACTTCTCCTCACAGATGGAGGGGAGGATACAGACTCATGATGAAATCAGAGCTAAAGTTTACTACCGGTGGGGAGACGCTTCACGACCCAAATGGGTGCAAAAAGAAACCAGTCATCCACGACGTGGATGGAAGGATTCAGAAATAAGCTGTAACAGGTTTTTCAGAAAAAACTTCATTCGATCTGGCAATGATGACTGCAGCTTTGCTTGTCCATTTCTTGCACTTGCTAAC
>NW_022141941.1:0-3933 GCF_007565055.1 Rhinopithecus roxellana | reverse complement strand
CTGGCAGAGTATCTCCTTGTGGTTTTGATTTGCATTTCTCTAATGACCAGTGATGATGAGCTTTTTTTCATATGTTTGTAGGCCACATAAATGTCTTCTTTTGAGAAGTGTCTGTTCCTATCCTTCACCCAATTTTGATGGGGTTCTTTGTTTTTTTCTTGTAAATTTGTTTAAATTCTTTGTAGAGTCTGGATATTAGCCCTTTGTCAGATGAATAGATTGCAAAAATTTTCTCCCATTCTGTAGGTTGTCTGTTCACTCTGATGATAGTTTCTTTTGCTGTGCAGAATCTCTTTAGTTTAATTAGATCCCATTTGTCTATTGGCTTTTGTTGCAATTGATTTTGGTGTTTTAGTCATGAAATCTTTGCCCATGCCTATGTTCTGAATGGTATTGCCTAGGTTTTCTTCTAGGATTTTTATGGTTTTAGGTCTTAAGTTTAAATCTTTAACCCATCTTGAGTTAATTTTTGTATAAGGTGTAAGGAAGGAGTCTAGTTTCATTTTTCTGCATATGGCTAGCCAGTTTTTCCAGCACCATTTATTAAATAGGGAATCCTTTCCCCATTGCTTGTTTCTTCAGGTTTGTCAAAGATCAGATGGTTGCAGATGTGTGGTATTATTTCTGGGGCCTCTGTTCTATTCCATTGGTCTATATATCTGTTTTGGTACAAGTACCATCCTGTTTTGGTTACTGTAGTCTTGTAGTATAGTTTGAAATCAGGTAGCGTGATGCCTCCAGCTTTGTTCTTCTTGTCCAGGATTGTCTTGGCTGTACAGGCTCTTTTTTGATTCCATATGAAATTTAAAGTAGTCTTTCTAATTCTATGAAGAAAATCAGTGGTAGCTTGATGGGGATAGCACTGAATCTATAAATTACTTTGGGAAGGATGGCCATTTTCACGATACTGATTATTCCTATCCATGAGTGTGGAATGTTTTTCTATTTGTTTGTGTTCTCTCTTATTTCCTTGAGCAGTGGTTTGTAGTTCTTGAAGAGGTCCTTCACGTCTCTTGTAAGATGTATTCCTAGGTATTTTACTCTTTTTGGCATTTGTGAATGGGAGTTCACTCATGATTTGGCTCTCTGTTTGTCTATTATTGGTATATAGGAATGCCTGTGATTTTTGCACAATGATTTTTGTATCCTGAGACTTTGCTGAAGTTGCTTACCAGCTTAAGCAGATTTTGGGCTGAGATGGTGGGATTTTCTAAATATACAATAATGTCATCTGCAAACAGACATAATTTAACTTCCTCTCTTCCTATTTAAATACCTTTATTTCTTTCTCTTGCTTGATTGCCCTGGTCAGAACTTCCAATACTATGTTGAATAGGAGTGGTGAGAAACAGCATCCTTGTCTTTTGCCAGTTTCCAAAGGGAATGCTTCCAGCTTTTGCCAATTCAGTGTGATATTGGTCATGGGTTTGTCATAAATTGCTCTTATTATTTTGAGATACATTCCATCAATACCTAGTTTATTGAGAGTTTTTAGCATGAAGAAGTGTTGAATTTTATCGAAGGCCTTTTCTGTATCTATTGAGAAAATCATGTGGTTTTTGTCATTGGTTCTGTTTATGTGATGGATTATGTTTATTGATTTGTGTATGTTGAACCAGGCTTGCATCCCAGGGATGAAACTGACTTGATCATGGTAGATAAGCTTTTTGATGTCCTGCTGGATTCGGTTTTGCCAGTATTTTATTGAGGATTTTCGCATTGATGTTCATCAGAGATATTGGCCTGAAGTTTTCTTTTCTTATTATGTCTCTGCCAGGTTTTTGTATCAGGATGATACTGGCCTCATAAAATGAGTTAGGGAGGAGTCTCTTTTTTTCTATTGTTTGGAATAGTTTCAGAAAGAATGGTACCAACTTCTTTTTGTACCTCTGGGAGAATTCGGCTGTGAATCCGTCTGGTCCTGGGCTTTTTTTGGTTGCTAGGCTAGTAATTACTGCCTCAATTTCAGAACTTGTTATTGGTCTATTCAGAAATTCAGCTGCTTTGTGGTTTAGTCTTGGGAGGTGTTTGTGTCCAGGAATTTATCCATTTCTTCTAGATTCTCTAGTTTATTTGCGTAGAGGTATTTATAGTATTCTCTGATGGTAGTTTGTATTTCTGTGGGATCAGTGGTGATACCTCTTTATCACTTTTTATTGTGTCTATTGGAATCTTCTCTGTTTTCTTCTTTATTTGTCTGGCTGGCAGTCTATTTTGTTAATTTTTTCAAAAAACCACCTCCTGGATTCATTGATTTTTTGAAGGGTTTTTTGTCTCTATCTCCTCAGTTCTGCTCTAATCTTAGTTATGTCTTCTGCTAGCTTTTGAATTTGTTTACTCTTGCTTCTCTAGTTCTCTTAATTGTGATGTTAGGGTGTTGATTTTAGATCTTTCCCACTTTCTCCAGTGGGCATTTAGTGCTGTAAATTTCCCTCTAAATACTACTTTAGCTGTGTCCCAGAGATTCTGGTATGTTGTGTCTTTGTTCTCATTGGTTTCAAAACACTTATTTATTTCTGCCTTCATTTCGTTATTTACCCAGTAGTCATTCAGGAGCAGGTTGTTCAGTTTCCATGTAGTTGTGCAATTTTGAATGAGTTTCTTAATCTTGAGTTCTAATGTGATTGCAATGTGGTCTGAGAGACCATTTGTTATGATTTCCATTCATTTGCATTTGCTGAGGAGTGTTTTACTTGCAATTATGTGGTCAATTTTATAAGTGTGATGTGGTGCTGAGAAGAACGTATATTCTGTTGATTTGGAGTGGAGAATTCTGTAGATGTCTATTACGTCAGGTTGGTCCAGAGCTGAGTTCAAGTCCTGAATATCCTTGTTAATTTTCTGTCTCATTGATCTGTCTAATATTGACAGTTGGGGTCTTAAAGTCTCCCACTATTATTGTGTGGGAGTCTAAGTCTCTTTTAGATCTCTAAGAACTTGCTTTAAAATCTGGTTGCTCCTGTATTGAGTGCATATATATTTAGGATAGTTAGCTCTTCTTGTTGCATTGATCCCTGTACCATGGAGGAGGTTTCCCCCATGCTGTTCTCGTGATAGTGCACAAAAAGGGGGTGAGTGGCTGTTTGGTCAAACACTGAGCTAGCTGCAGGAGTTTTTTTTCATACCCCAGTGGCACCTGGAATGCCAGCAAGACAGAACCATTCACTGGAATGCCAGCAAGACAGAACCTCCTCGACGATCCAATCACCTCCCACCAGATCCCTCCCTTGACACATGGGGATTAAGGGGATTATGATTTGAGATGAGATTTGCATGGGGACACAGAGTCAGACCATATCACAGAGGATCATCTGAAGGCTTCTTTTTCACAGTCTGGCATCTCTCCACACAATTTCTCTCCATGGTTAGCTTGCACTTCTTCACAGCATGGTGCTGTTGGGAGAACCAGGCTTTTGAAAACTCAAGCTCCAAAAATGACTATTCTCACAGACCCAGGCAGAAGCAGAGACGTTTCTTATGACTTAGCCTCAGAAGTTCCAAAGTGTCACCTCTACCACATTCTGTTTGGTCTATCAGGCCAGGGCAGATTCAAGGGGAAGGAATTACACTCTGCCTCTCGAAGGAAGGGATGTCAAAGAGTTTTGAGCCATATTTAGTTCCTCATATCTTCCCTAAGAAAAAATGCTTTGTAGAGGCTGAACTTATACCTCTGTGAAGTCTTTCTTGTAATCATAAGCTATTTTTCTATTTTTGTCTTCTTAAAGATAGAAAAGAGATGACTAGAAAGCTTTCATTTGATAGCAATAATTTCTATAATTACAGACATTTACATCTTATCTGGGATTGGAGTTTTCCTTCCATAGTATGGGCATCTAGAACTTATATGGCACATTCCTACTTACGTGGAGCCCTTCACCCAAACTTTAGTCTTGTACAAAGAGTCTAAAAATGTTTCACAATAAACAGTTATTT
>NW_022141940.1:0-17643 GCF_007565055.1 Rhinopithecus roxellana | reverse complement strand
TCCTGCCTCAGCCTCCTGAGTGAATTGGACTACAGGCATGTGCCACCACACGTGACTAGTTTCGTATTTTGTGTGGAGTTGGGGTCTTGCTATGTTGCCCAGGCTAGTCTTGAACTCCTGGTCTCAAGTGATCCTCCCTCCTCAGCCTCCCATAGCACTAGGATTACAGGCATGAGCCACCACACCGAACCAATACTTCTATTAACAGTTACATTTTGGAAATTATGTTTAAATCTATAGCATGCTATATTAATATCAGTTTATTTGCTAAAGAAATTGAATTTTTAAAAAGAGGATAGCATACAGCTTAGAAAATCCTAAATTTGAAGGCATGTAATAAAGCCAAGTATCAACTGAAAATTTACTTTAGCAATTATTTTTATTCTTCCTCAGCTATGCAGCTATGTATTTAGGCATACATGCACTACTGCATTACTAAAGATCTGTAAGCAGGTATATATTTTTGCAGAGCTCATAGAAAGTAACAAAGGTTTAATATCATTACCTTTCAAGTTCACTCTCTTGAAAATTAACAATGAATCAGTTTACTGAAGTTCTTTTTTTGATAAATAATTTATCAAAATCATAAGCACAAGATGCCACAGTGATGATTTCTGTGCAGAATGGAATGGGAAGAACCAGAATGAAATGTTCTCATTGATTCTGTAAAATTCTGCTAAACCTCTAATTACTTTAATGCTCTGTCCTCTTACATTTTCTCTCTCCAATTCAATTATTTCCCTTTATGAAATTCTTTCTAAATGTTACCTGTATTAACATGGTCAAATAAACTAAAAAGTACAATGGCCCCAGAAGTATTTGACTTTATTTATTTATAATAAGGCTGTACCATAAGCCCATATGGTAACATATCCATGTCATATAGGACACACTGTTTCTGTGGTAGTCTACAGAGGTATTGTTCTATAACCAATTACATAAAGTATCAAACCATTGCAGTGGGATTTACATAGTTTATAATAGTTTATTCAATAGTTATACATGTGCAATTATTAAAAAGCAATAACTTTAATAAGTAAAAACATCTACAAAATAACCCTGATATTCTGAATTTTTGAATTGTAATCATACTACTGACTAATGTGTATATCAAATCTTGAATTGGGGGATGTACTTTTCTTGAACAGCACAGGAAATTGATGATTTCCTTTGTATTTTTTATATCAGGGTAAAGAAAGAAATTTAGGGGTGCTCCTCAGTTCTGTAATGGTGGCTAGAAAATGGATTAATGGCCAAGATATCATATACATACACCACACACACACACACACATTGAGACAATGCTTCCTTTTGTCAAAAGAATTACTTTTCTCTTGCATTCTGTAAACACCCTTATGACAGGCCAATGTTCATTTTTAGAGGCCTTATATTGTTTTGAAATAAAGATAAATTAAAGAATGTTAGAGATTTGCAACTAATTCAAGTACATTAAGCACCAATATTATAAACAATATTGGGTGGCTTCACTTTCAGAATTTACCATCTGGTGGCACATGTCTGCAGTCCCAGCTACTCAGGAGGCTGAGGCAGGAGAATCCCTTGAACCTGGGAGGCAGAGGTTGCAATGAGCCTAGATCATGCCACTGCACTCCAGCCTGGGCAACAGAGTGAGACCCTGTTTCAAATAAAAGAAAATAAAATAAAAAAGAATTTACCATCATCTGATTTTCTCATTATATCCTTGGTATAAAATTAAATAACGTTAACTTTTTAACCTAAAAGAAAGATTTTGTTATTTGTGTGGGAAGAAAAAGGGGATTGTCAAAGGAGATGAGTATGTCAAAAAATTTATAATAGCCTTCAAAACTGTATGTTTCCTGTGTTTTAAATATTACGGGTTAAATTAGTCACTATTTCCACTTATAAAGAGTAACACTAACTTTTCTCTTTCCACATTAGAATTGAGGCCAACCGAGTTCCTCAAACTAAAACTGAAGTAGACATACTGGCTGGCTTAGGCGGGGAATTTCTCTCTGTGGTAGAATACTCAGGGGGCTTCCACACGTGTTCAGTTTTTATAAAGCATGTAGATAAAGCTTGATGTGAAGCTGGATTTCTCTTGCCCTTCTTGAAATAGGTTAAGAAGGAAAACAGATACTGTTTACCCGAGACTATTGTAGCAACAGTAGTTAAGTAAGTATGCCTCTACATCCTTTCCATGATATACTTCTCAGGGGCCATTCATACCTTACACAAGTGTTGACTAACAGAGAATCATTTACGATTTCCTGAGTAGACGCCGAATTGATTTATGAGACTATTTTAGTTAGAGACCTTGCCTCTCTACTGCTCTACCAGCAGGAAAGTAAAACCTATATACGACACAAAGAGAGCAGCAAATCTCTACCCAGCCGGGAGGGCAGTGTTTGCCAGTCAGACCAAGAGAATGGCATGTGTCTACTAGACCAGACATGTGATATCTTCCTACCACAACCAAAGGTCAACATCTGTCTACCAAGCAGGAGGGTAGCCTCTGTCTACCAGTACAGGAGGGTAACATTTTTCAGAGCCAACATTAAGTGCATTTATGTGGCTTTTGTATTTGCCTACTTGCTTTAAAAGGTTATATTGTGAAAAATGCGAATGATTTAATGACCAAAGATCCATGTATGTATTTTGATATGAAAGTATAAATATTAGAAAGCAAATCCTTGAATGCAGAGTAGTAACACATTATACTTACAAAAGCAATAGGAAGTCATAGAAACAGATTATTAGTAGATACGCCTCTAAATAATTTAGTTTCAGATGGTAAATATATTCTAAGCACAGTATTTATTCAACTTAATATTTTAAGGAAAACTATGTGATAAACATATTTGTATATAGGTTGGCCTCACTAAAAGGTGGTCTAATGGTATTTTTCTTGAGAACATCTTAATATGAGGTAAAGCACATTGCAATGTCAGAAAGCTAAAATAGTTATATATAATTTGTTTCACTCAAAAATATGATTATGTAGTAGATAAAGCAAGAAGTCTTTTATATTAAGGTACACAATAAAACAAAACAGTGTTAATACAACACATATCTAGATTTTATTAATCTGGTTCAAACAAGAAAATAACAAAGAACTATTTTGGTGGGAGAAAACTCAGGTTTAAAGATACATATTACATATTCTACAAGTATTACACATTGTCATAATTAGGAAAAATGCAAAGCTAACTATTTACTTATTCATTCATTTACTTACATTCTCTGTGCTATTGCTCAGAGATTTGAGTTGATTTGGACCCAAAGCACACATTTTGAGATAGTAAAATATAAATCAAAGCAGAATATTAAAATCAAGGAGAAGACAAATATAGAAACCAAGCAGGAATGCCAGACTAGTAATCAGTGTTTTTTTTTCAACCCTATCAGTACACCTCCTCTTTATAACAAATATGCAATAACTTCTTTACTACCCTGGTGGGAAATTTAAAAATACAGTTTATGTAAGTAATAAAGAATACAAAAGAAAACTAAAGTTAAAAATAAATGTACAATACTTTGGCAAGATTTCACTACAAGACATGAAGAAGTAATCGGATACTTGAGTATAAATGTTGAGTCACCACGAATGAGACAACTCCAAAGATGAACTGATACAGGATACAGGTGTGTTATATCGATCACTCAGACACAACCAGTGAAATTCCAAGCCAAACAAAAGTCACATTCCCTTGGTTTATACCTTTGTTATATTTCTGGAAAATTCTTACAGCTGGATAAAATCACTAAGTGTCTGAGGGAGGAACTAGTGTCTGAAGTTGGCCCTCAGTCTTCCTCTCCTCCCTGTACTGGCAAGCTGCCTCTCACATCAAGAGTCAGTTACTTGTCCTTGCCTTAAGCCTGGACCAGCCCAGAGTCTGGCCTTGACCAACAGAAAGCAGCTGAAGTTCTGTTTTGGGCTCCTGAACCCAAGCCTGAAGAGGACTGGCTGTTCTACTTGCCACCTCTTGGACCTCAGCTACCATGCTATGAGAAGCCCAAGCCCTCCATTTGATGGAGGCCTGAGGTGCTCTAATTAACAGCTCCAAACTCAAGTGGCAGCCATGTGAGTGAGCTATGTTGAGCCCCCCGCTGACTGTAGTGCCAATTAATATCACATGGAACAGGGGAACTGCCCAGGTGAGCCAGTCGTCCCTGGGGGTCTTAGCAGATAATAAACTTCTGTGGTTTTAAACCCTTATCTGTTGGGTGTTTTATTATGCACCAATAAACAACCAAAACATCATTTATAAGTAAAATGGTATTAAGTTCTAGTTCAGAAGATATAAATAGGCGTTTAATCTATTTGAAAATTCAGTGGGACACGTGAAAGTCTTGTTGGACAGGGGATAGTTGTTCATGATGAGTGATTGTCCCATTTAATGGCAGGATGTTTATCATCTGTGGGCACCTACCCTAATGTAGGTAGTGTTTCCTGGTTATTATGACAACCAAAATCATCTCTACACATTTCTAAAGTGCTCTCTAGGCGATGGTACTGACTCTGACTAAAATAATTATTTAGATAGTGACTTATGGTGGTAGGTAGTGGTAAAGGTAGAAATGAATTATAGTCTATGTCTTCAAGAAACATTTAATTAGCGAGGCAAAGAAATGTCAAACTGTAACACAAAATAGTAAATGTTGGCCGGGCACAGTAGCTCATGCTTGTAATCCCAGCACTATGGGAGGCTGAGGTAGGGAAATCATTTGAAGCCAGGAGTTTGAGACCAGTCTGGTCAACAAAGTGAGACACCCATCTCAAAACAAAAAAAGGACACAAAATAGCTGGCCATGATGGTGTGAGCCTATAGTTCCAGCAGACTCCCAAGACTAAAGGTGGGAGCACTACTTGAGCCCAGGAGTTTGAGGCTGCAGTGGGCTATGATTGTGTCATTGCAACCCAGCCTGGGTGACAGACTGAGACTCTGTCGCAAAAGAAAAACAAAATGGAAATGTTATGATGGAGACATCTTCCTGGGACTGTGGTAGCACAGAGAAGCAGCTTAGGAAGGGATGGTCAGGATAAATTTCCTGGAGGAGTTAATTATTGAGATGAATTTTGAAGTAAATACATGAGTAATCCAAGTGGAGGAGAAGGGAACATGGAAATTCAGGCAGAAAAACAGCTTACGCAAAAGCACAGTGTGGGGCAGCGGCAGGTATAAAGATGGCAAGGTAGGTTGGGGCCAGAGGGTAATGTGTCTTGTATGCCTTTTTAAGGAGTTATTAAAGCCTGAAGGCAATTTCGTAGCCAAAGTCAATGTCGTATGTTTGCCACATCACTCTCCCCAATCTCCCTTGCAGTTGGCTTGGGCCTTGTGACTTGTTCTGGCCAAAAACAAGAGTGGAAGTGATATAGCCACTTCTAGGCCTGGCTCCTGATAGCATCCCAAGTAGTCTTCCAACTCACTCTTCCTCTGCGTCATGTTGGAGGCCATGTATTCCAGATGGCAGAGCTCTAAGAATAAAGAGGCCTATCTGACTTGTGTGAGACTGGCATGTGCAGGAATTAATCCAGTATATTATCACTGAGTTATCACTGAGATTTGGGGGGTATCAATCAGAATTCTGTCAAGAGACAAATTGCCCCAGATGGTTCGAGTAACAGATTTTAATGAAAGAACTCCTTTCAGAATTGTGGCAGGGTACGGGCAGAAACATGATAGGTGGGAAGCTGTTACGACCTCTAGATCTGAAGGGGCATAGAGAGGAAGTGGAGTTATGAGAGCCCTAACAGTGGAGTCAAAGAGGAGAAGCTACCCAGAGAAGCTCTAGTCAGAAGCACAGCCTGGGCGCGGTGGCTCATGCCTGTGATTCCAGCACTTTGGGAGGCTGAGGTGGGCAGATCACCTGAGGTCAGGAGTTTGAGAGTTCGAGACAAGCCTGGCTAACATAGTGAATAACTGTCTCTACTAAAAATACAAAAATTAGCCGGGCATGGTGGTGGGTGTCTATAATCCCAGCTACTCAGGAGGCTGAGGCAGGAGAATCACTTGAACCTGGGAGGCAGAGGTTGCTGTGAGCCAAAATTGAGCCACTGCACTCCAGCCTGAGTGACAGAGCAAGACTCTACCTCAAAAAAAAAAAAAAAAAAAAAAAAAAAAAAAGAAGAAGAAGAAGAAGCACATAGTTCCTGTCAGAGGCTGTGAACCAGGAGGAAGCGAGGTGGAAACAAATACCCTGAGCTGCCTCTTCTCCTGCCCTTCCATCTCCTGAGAGGGGATCCCCATTGGCCAACCCCAATCAGAAGGCAGCCTGGAAGGAGCCCAGGTGGCAGTGCACAGGGGCCAGCCTCCAGGGGCACAAAGCCGTTCAGTAAAGAGAACAGAATGCCTCTAGGGGGTGAAGAGATTCAGCAGCTCACAGGTTTGGCTGTTGTGGCAAATAGCTCTAATTACACTGCTTAATAAAAATTATGGAAGGATTTTAAGTGGATTTTAAAAATAAGATTTATTGAAATATAATGAACATACCGAAAGATTCATCCTCTTAAAGTACAATTGAGTGCTTTCTGTATAGTCACAGTTGTGCAATCATACACAGTAATTGTAGAACATTTTCATCACCACCCTGCCCCCACCACCAGCCTGCACACACAAATCTCATACCCGTGAAGCAGTCATTCCCCAAACTCCTCTCCACCCCCTCCCACCCAGCCACCGGAACCACCAGTCTACACAGCCTGTTTCAGTGGATCTGTTGACTCTGGATGTTCCATATAAGTGAACCCACATAATATGTGGCCTTTTGTGTCTGGCTTCTTTCACTTAGCATTATATTCTTTTTTTTTTTCCCATGGTAAGAAAGACTTCATTCAACACAATTTCAATAGGTATAGAGACTACTACAACAGGGTCTGCAGTGAATGGGAGAGATTGGCCTCAACCTTAGCAACATATTTTCAAGGTTTATTCATGTTGCAACATGCATCAGTATTTCATTCTTTTTTATTGCTAAATTACATTTCATTGCATATGGTACAATTTTAAAAGATCACAACAGTGTGGAGAATAGGTTGGATGGATCCAAAATCAGTGGCAGAGGTATGTGTATAATGTATATAAGTGGAGGAGTGATCATGTTCTCTAAATATGTTTTCTCAAATTCTTATCAGACCAGGAAACAAGTTAGAGAAGATAAACAGCACTCTTCATCTCCCATCCCCAAATCTCCTCCTTTCCCTGGACTCCCCATCTTGATGAAGCATTATCCATCCAGAATCTGGGGTCCTACTAGGAAACTCCATTTTCCCCACCCATTTTAGATCAGTCACTTTTTTCCTGTGCATGAAACTTCCCAAAGGGCCCTCTTTTCTCTATACCAACTGTTTCCACTGAGGCCCTCAATGGGGTCTTGTTGAACTACAGCAGTAACTGCCTAACTGGTATCTTTGTTCATGGTGCCCAGCCACATTGTATCACTGGGAGAACAACAATGATAGAATATCGGTAGTGAAGTGTAACAACTTATTTTATTGTTGAGTTAGGAAGGAGAAATCAGGCATCAATAGCCTATATCCCCTTCCTCTTTTCATCCAACGAGGAGGTAGGAGCCTTCAAGGACTATGCAGTTTTCTCCCTGTTGCATAGGGAGAACTGCCCTGCCTGTACTAAAATGGGTGGATGGATACAATTGCTAGCATTTGAGGTTTAGAGGAGAGAGCTTTCTCAGCTTTACATTAAGCTGTATCCTCCCATTAAACCATTATTGTAAAAAAAGTGATATCGACTTCCATTTGCTGCAGGTGTTTTAACCATTTTTTCAGAATTTGGGGAAGGACTGTAACAAAATATCAAGTTTATTCTCTCAGTAGCCAAACATAAAGGGAATAATGATCAATTGCCTAGTTTTCATTAATAAAGGGAGAGAACGGGTTTTTCAGGAGAGTAATGTCTTCCTGAGTACTTAATTCTAAAACAAAATCTTCAGGTGAGAAATTCGGGTCATGACACAATGTCATAAATAATGTCATCAATATTTTAAGCAGGTGAAATGACAGATTACATCCTTTACTCATTATAACTGTCTTGGTTTCAGTTCCCCAGGAAACCAGCTCTGAGGCAAAACTTGTGTACAGGAAGGTTACTAGCAAGTATACTCAGGAACACAACCTGTAAAGATGTCAGAGAAGCAGAATCAGATAGAGGGAGAAGTGAACTGAGGATAAATTAAAAACAGGGGTATCAGCCAAACCCACAGGGAGTTCTGGAATTGGCCTGCCCTTGGAGTTGCCTACGCATTAGGGAGACAGGACTAGATCTTTGTACCACTGCAATGTTAAGTCACTTGAAGCAAACTGCACCTCAGGGAGGTGACATGACCATAAGCCAGGCAGCAGTCATCAGCTGAGGACAAGTCTCAGCAAAGGGCTCAGCTGTGAGCTGTCGGCAGCCAACACTTCTGACAGCTGGGAAATAAGGGACTCTCTCCCAAGAGAGCAATCTGGGCAATGCACTGCAAAATCCATTACAGTCCATCCCCAGCATTGCTCAGACCTGCTTGCTTCTCTAGAGAGTTCATCCTGTGTCCAGGATTGTGGGTAGTTGTTTGTTTTTTCCTGTTGAAACCTAAAAGAGGAAGACACATGGTATGAACTGGAGCCCTTGTTGCTATAGCTGGTTTCAATGCTACAACTGAAACTCATAATGCCTTTCTTCCACATGCATCCTAGATTGCTTTCTCCTTCAGCTAGAAACCCTGCTAGTCTAGAGGGCCTATGAACAGAATCACCCACACCCTCATCTCAGAAATCTGAGTCCCTGTTCACCATGCCCTTCTCAAACCATGGTGACTGTACTTGTTCATTTAATGTCAAAATTAAGTAAGGAGTACCAAGAGACACAGTCATGGATCACCTAAGTGCTAGACATATTCTTCCCTGTAGCCATATGTAATGGCAACCCTATCTACTCCTGCTAATAGAGGTCACTTATAGCTGCCAGTGTAGGACTCCTTTCTTTGTCTGCTGGTCTCTTGGACTGAAGGGTCTGAAGCAACTGAAAGCAACCATAATTTAAAGTCCAGTGGGGTACTTACTATGTCCTGTGGTGGAAGCGTTACACCTTTTGGAACCAGGAGCCTGAGCAGAACAGAAACCACAAATTCTCTAAGAGGTCACTGAAAGTAGAGCTACTACCACTTCTGCTTTGGACCCCTGAACTCATATATTCCATCAGAAACACAGCATCACAGAATAGGTGTTCACTTAAGTCTACTATGTGTAGCTGTGCCCCAGTGAGACCTTCAAAAGACCACAGCACTATTCCATCAGCAGCAGGTTCTGGGTGGCATTTTAGGTAATAGGATAGTGGATCCAATGGACATTTTATCAGTTTCCTATTGCCGTTGCAACACATCTCCTGGATTAAAACAAACTATCTTGTATTTCTGGTGATCAGAAGTCGTGAAATCAAGATGTAAGCAAGGCTACATTTCTTTCATAGGTTCTAGGGGAGACTTTGTTTCCTGATCTCTTCCAGCTTCTAGAGGCCACCTGCATTTCTTGGCTCCCGGCCCCTCCTCCATCTTTAAAGCCAGCAGTGTAGCACCTTCAGATCTTTCTCTTTCTCTTGCAACTCCACTCCTTTGTGGCATCTTCTTCTCTGACTCCGCTTCTGTAGTCACATCGCTTTCTCCCACTCTCACCCGCCTGCCTCCCTCTTATCAGAACTCTTGTGATTACATGGGCCCACCTGGATAAGCTAGGATAATCTCTCCATCCAAAGATGCTTAACTTAATCACATCTGCAAAGACCCTTTGCCACGTAAAGGAACATATTTACAGGTTCTGAGGATTATAACATGGACATCTTGGGAAGGGGGGCATTATTCAGCCCACCATAGACATGTATCTACTGTCACATATCAGATACCATAAGGTAAGTGGGCTCCTTGGTCTGCTACCGTCACATATCAGATACCATAAGGTAAGTGGGCTCCTTGGTCTGCTACTGTCACATATCAGATACCATAAGGTAAGTGGGCTCCTTGGTCTGAGCCAATGCTTTTCAGGATCCCATATCTATGTGAGTCTTCAGATAATGGTGCTGGCCAATGAATGTCCTATGGACAAAGAGGGCAAACCCATATCAGAATAGGTACCAATCTCAGCCAAGTTAAATCACTGACCCTTCCAAGGTGGAATGTAATCAACTATCCAGCCAGTGCCTGGCTGGTCGGCTTGAGAGATCATGCTGTCTTAAGGGCTTAGTGTTAGTCTCTTTTGCTGGCAGTTTGTGCATTTGGCAGTAGCAGTAGCTAGATCAGCATTACTTAGTAAGAGTCCTTGCTGCAAGTTCCATGCATAACCTCCATCCTTGCCACCCTACAGAGCCTCCATCTCTGCACCAGAGCTACTCCATCCATGTGCCTTTTGTGCCACCATCGGGTGGACAAAAACAGAGAGTAACTTCAACTGGTGGAATCGTCCTATGTGATTGTTCACTGACTCTTCCAGGTGAGATGCTCTCTGATGGGCATCACTATGTGATTCAAAGATATTCATGCTTCGTGCTCACTCCAACTCCACTCACATGCCTCTTTTACAGACCTTCTTCTCCCCAATCTTCTAATCTTTTTGCTTTCAGTCCGTTGACTAAAGAGCCAAGCCATCTGCCATTACCATGAGCATTACATATTCTTACTTCAGACTACTTCTTTTATGTGTAAAATGAATGAGAATGTATACTGCATAAAGACTGAACCGCTGAGAGGATTTTGCCTGATTACTATCTAGTGATCCTGCACTGTCAGGATCACAGTGCAACAGCTGTCCATTTTCAGCTTGCTCGCACTCACCAAGCCAACCATCGAATGAACCAAGCTCAACCTTTTTCCTCCCCTACACAAACAGCCATATATTTGAGCTTAGAGGCAGGCACCAGTGCAATAGTGGGGGACAACATGGGCGTCTGGCCTCATCCTCATGCAGCTTACTTATGCTATGGCCTGCCTATGCCCAGTTCTGGGTATCTTCACCTTATCATACGTTGACATTGGGCCACTGGACCTTATGAGTTGGTGGGTCTGACAAAACGCAGCTCCTAGTGGGCGGTTCTAGCCACTCGACATATCTTGTGATCACCTGACATCTCAAGAGGAGATATTCTGTGTCTCTCAGAGCTCAAATAGTATGCCAAGAGCCATTTTTCAAATAGTGTATAATGTTTTGCTAAAGATCACATGGTCTTGCTCCAGAGTCCTTAAGCTCTTCTTTGTGATTTTCCCACTGAAACTTCTCATTAATTCCAAAGCATCTTTTCCTGTCACTGACATCTGTAATTTCATAGGTTCTGTCATGTTGTCTGGCCCAAGGAGCAGAAGTGCTTTTTGCACAGCCTAGAAATGATGCAGAATTTTTTTTTCTGCTTTGGGCATCACTTAAAGCTGTCAGTCGTGTGTCATTCAGGAAATGTGTCAGAGCAATATTCTCAAGTAAATATTGTGTCTTCAGAAAATAGAGAAAAAAGATAGGAAGAACAAGATGAAATAATTTACCCTTTACCTTGTAGGAGGTATCTGGCATGCCTCAGACATCTATGCACTCAACAAGGGGAATCTAATTCCACTAACTTTATAACTAACACCTTTCTTTGAACCTCTCAAAAGCTTGAGCTACTGCACCTGCAGGCGCACTGACATCCACAGGTATCTGATCCTAGCCATCTCCAGTGAAAGTTTTAGCAATTGCACAGCTACACTTACCACATGTGAGGGCTATCAGTGCTCCATATTCTATCCATCCATCATCAGTGATGGCCCATTAGTATTCTATTGCTGCATAACAATATACCACAACTTAAATGACACACACTATCTTCTAGTTTCTGTGTATCAGGAGTTTGGGCATGACTTATCACTGTCCTCTGCAAGTCCCTAATCAAGATGTCCAGCTGAGGCTACAGTTCATCTGAGGTTCAACTGGAAGGAACCACATCAAACTCATATGGTATTTGGCAGAATTCATTCCTTGCAGGCTGCCAGGGCTGAGGACTCAGTTCTTCATTGGCTGTTGGCCAGAAACTATCATTAACCCTTTTATCATATGATCTTCTCTGTATGATGGCTTACAAAATGGCAACTTGCTTCTTCAAAGCCACTAAGGGAGAGAGGGTCCCAGCAAGACAGTTATAGTAGTATGCAACTCAATTACATAAATATAATCAAGTACATCCTGTCACTTTTCTCATATTCTATTGTTTTGGAGGAATTTGCAGGTGCTACCCACAGACAAGGGGAAAAGTTTATACAAACACAGAGATATTAGGATATAGAGATCATGAGGTCACCTTAGAAACTGTCCATTACAGAGGGCCCTCATTGCCACCTAACCAGTGGATAATCCAGCTCCAAAATTCCATTTTAGAGTTTGGTTCTTCAGACCACTCCCCTTACAACTGAATTAAGTTGGGCTCCCTGGGAAAGAGACTGGGAAACAGATGTAGACTTGCATGCAAGAAGTTTATTGCAGAGTTCTTCTGACAACACTACTAGTGAATGAATGAGGGAAAGCAGGATCGGTTGAGAGAGAAAATGAACTGTAATGTAACCGCAGCAGCTTTTATTGCACGAAGGGTTCTAGGAGCTGGGACGGCTCTTCAAAATCATTCTGAATTAAGGTAAGAGTGCCTGGTCTTTGTGTACCACTTCGAGCAGTTATTTGATGCAGGCACTCCCTGGAGAGGGGTTGTAACCTGGCATAAGACAGTTCCCTAGGCCAAGAGCAACTTATGGGAAGTCATTTAGCCTTGAGTAGCCAACAGTCAATATTCTCAACAGCTGGGGAATAAGTCTCATACCAGAAAGAGTATCTGGGAGGCACACTATTGTAGTAATCTTTAATAAAATCCAAAGGTATCATATAAATACAATTCAGTGAACCTTTCTGATGCTTTGACTTGACTAAAGGAAGAAAATTTAGGACCCAGGGGAATGAATGGGTTTTTATGCTTTTAAGTATTTCCATAAATACATATTTCTTTCAGACAGATTACTGACAGATTCTAGACAGGGAATGCATCCTGAGAAGTGGCTGGAGTTGGTATATCAAGTAGAATGCTTTGACTGCAAGTAACAGAATACTTCATTAACAGTAGCTGAGACAATTAGGAATTCGATTTTTACCTTATATAAAAATAAGTTTGAAACTTGTCAATGGTTCTATGATTGTCAGGGGCAATATTTGTGATGCTCTTGGCCTTATCGCATGCCTCTTGTCTTAGGCTAGGAACATCAGCCATTCTGTCCATCTTTTATGTAGAAGAAAGGGAGAGAGAGAAGAAGTAGTACCAGCAGATTTCTCTCATTGTGCTGTTCTGAATTGTGTCACAATGCCAACTCTAGGTACAGAACAGACTCACAGAAAAAATATTCACGTTTTCCAGCATCCAGAGTGGAGGCAGGCAAGGAAGGGGATTTCAAAATGGGTGTGGGTGAGCCAACTAATATTTTCAAAGCAGATTTCTGTTTTTGCTACTTGAAGTCAGATCTGCAAGCTTTCAAGACAGATGAAAGATAATAAAATGCCATGCTTTGGCTGAGAAACCAAATCAGGTTTATTATTTGGATGGAAGACCATCTGTATCATTCAGGGTCCAATCAGAGGAAAACAGATAAATGCATGCCAGGTCATTAAGAGAGAGAATTGAATATGGGAAACTAATTGCAATGCTACTGAAGGAATAGAAAAGCCAAACAAGGAACAGAGATATTTAAATCCCTAGGGCTGGAGACACCAAGGAGAAAACACTGCTACCACGGTCTACAAGCTGGGGCTGCTCAGTGAGAACTGGCTCTACAAGAGGTTACCTGATTGCAGCTGGACCATGGAAGGAGAAGCTGTTCAGCAGGAGCTGGAACCACGGAGGAGATGTTGCCTAAGACAGAGAGAGAGAGAGAGAAGAGAGAAGAGAGAGTGTGAGAGAAGAGAGAGAGGAGAGGGAGAGAGGAGAGAGAGGGAGATGGAGATGGAGAGGAGAGAGAAAGAGAGGAAGAGAGAGAGAGAGAGATAGAAGATTCTCTTGCTGCCTACTTGCCAGTCACCCATTTCGCCCCCAGGCTGCAGCTAATTTGAAACTAGCTGGCAAGGGAAGCCTGGCAATGGAATTTGTAGGGATCGGTCCCCTGCTATACAGAGCAGAGCAGAAGAATTGGAACAGGGAATGCGACTCAAGAGCAAATTAAGGAGATTCCTGTCACACCACTCCACCAACACCGAGGGCAACTTTAGAGTACTGCAGGAATGTCACAGTTTGTCTCTGCAAGCAGTGCTCTTTGCAGCACCACAACAATTAGTAATTGATTCAGTTCACAACATTTGGCATCAAATAGATAAGATTATTTGTCTATCCAAGAAATTCTGTCCACCACATATTAATTTAGGAAGACGGTGAAATATTTTTTATGACTTTTTTGTTCTAAAAACTTTTTAAATAGCTTCGGTCTAGTTTGAAGGCAAACCTGATATGATATCAAAAAAGGGGCAACTATTCTTAAGAAAAATTTTATGAAGGACTGGTAAATTGGCTTTTTACTTTCTAAATATAAATGTAGGAATATTCATCAAAATAGAAAGCCAAACTAGGCGAAAGGTCAAGATTTTGATGTTAAATTTAGATTAACCTACAGAAAAATGTAAATTATAGATGATTTATACTTTTGAACCTGGAAGGAGATACCTTAGCTACTAGCCTTTTGAGAAGAAACTAAGTCTGTTTTGGCTGTTACATGTCAAATGTATCCATCAGTGAAAATTCAAAACACTTATGAATTTTTGAGGTAGGCAATGTGTTTTGCTGAGTTAACAATTACACAAGAATGAGTATTTTAGGGAAACAAGTATTGTCTTTGGATTCTATCTTCCCTGTCATGTCAAGACACAGTAAATCTTTATTGTGGACAGGACTCTTTGTTAAGAAACAACAACAAAACCAACTTTCAAATCCAGCGCTGTGTAACTCAAATTGTATAACTCTTTTGTTACTTCTTCAAGCATAAGATTAGGACATCCCTCAAATAAGGGATCATTAAGATATTAACATAATATTGACAATAATAGCTATGGCCTGCTAGGTAGTATGTTAAGCAAGTAAGTCATACAGATTATTTAATTTAATCCTCAAATAATCTAATGAAGTAGGTGCTATTATTATTCACTTTACTGATGAGGAGATGTAGCATGAGAGAGGTAAAAGTCTTTGAAAAAAAAAAGACCATGACTAATATAGTCATTTCAGAGCCATTTAGTTATATCTGGTTATCTGGATTTGGCAATAACCCTATTAAATATATTTAAAAGAAACACTAATACAACAAAATTGCTATTCTATGTAAGAATTTCAATTATCCTCTTATTATTTAATTTTAATAATAAAGATCAATCTAATATCACCCCAGTTAAAAATGGCTTATGGCCAGGCGCAATGGCTCATGCCTCTAATCCCAGCACTTTGAGAGGCCAAGGGGGGCGGATCACCTGAGGTCAGGAGTTTGAGACCAGCCTGGCCAACATGGCGAAACCCCGTCTCTACTAAAAATACAAAAATTTGCCGGGTGCGGCAGTGCACGCCTGTAATCCCAGCTATTTGGCAGGCTAAAGCACAAGAATTGCTTGAACCCCAGGCAGAGGTTGCAGTGGGCTGAGATAACGCAGTTGCACTCCAGCCTGGGTGACAGAGTGAGACTGTCTCAAAAAACAAACAAACAACAACAACGAAAAGGTTCTATCCAAAAGACAGGCAAAAAAATGACTGGCGAGGATTTTGTGCAGAAAAGGGAACCCCGGCACACTGTTGGTGGGAATGTAAATAAGTACAACCACTATGAAGAACCAGTTTGGAGCTTCCTCAAAAAAACTTAAAATTGAGCTACCATATGACCCCAGCAATCCCACTGCTGGTATATACCCAAAGGAAGAGAAAATAGTATATAGAAGAGATGTCTGTGCTCCTGTTTGTTGCAACACTTTTACAATGGCCAGGATTTGGAAGCAAACTTACTGATTGTAAATGTCCATCAACCTATAAATGGATAAAGAAAATGTACACACATACACAATGGAGTACTCTTCAGCCATAAAAAGAATGAGATCCAGTCATTTACAATAGCATGGACTGAACTCCAGATCATTAAGTGAAATAAGCCAGACACAGAAAGACAAACATCACATGTTCTCACTCGCTTGTGGGATCTAAAAATCAGGCCGGGCGCGGTGGCTCACGCCTGTAATCCCAGCACTTTGGGAGACCGAGACGGGCGGATCACGAGATCAGGAGATCGAGACCATCCTGGCAAACACGGTGAAACCCCGTCTCTACTAAAAATACAAAAAAAGTAGCCGGGAGTAGTGGCGGGCGCCTATAGTCCCAGCTACTCGGGATCCCGAGACAGGAGAATGGCGTGAACCCGGGAGGCGGAGCTTGTAGTGAGCCAAGATCGCGCCACTGCACTCCAGCCTGGGCAACTGAGCAAGACTCCGTCTCAAAAAAAAAAAAAAAAAAAAAAAAAAAAAAAAAAAAGGCCGGGCGCGGTGGCTCAAGGGTGGCTCAAGCCTGTAATCCCAGCACTTTGGGAGGCCGAGACGGGCGGATCACGAGGTCAGGAGATCGAGACCATCCTGGCTAACACGGCGAAACCCCGTCTCTACTAAAAATACAAAAAACTAGCCGGGCGAGGCGGCGGGCGCCTGTAGTCCCAGCTACTTGGGAGGCTGAGGCAGGAGAATGGCGTAAACCCGGGAGGCGGAGCTTGCAGTGAGCTGAGATCCGGCCACTGCACTCCAGCCTGGGCGACAGAGCGAGACTCCGTCTCAACAACAAAAACAAAAAAAAAAAAAAAAAAAAAAAAAAAAATCAAAACAATTGAACTTATGGACATAGAGAGTAGGACGGTTACCAGACTCTGGAAAGAGTCATGAGGAGTTCAGGGAGGGGAGGGTGGGGATGGTGAATGGGTACAAAAAAAAGAATGAATGAATAAGACCTACTATTTCACAGCACAATAGGGTGAGTATAGTCAATAATAACTTACTTGTTTATTTTAAAATAACTGAAAGAATGTAACTGGATTGTCTGTAACTCAAAGGATAAATGTTTGAGGGGATGGACACCTTATTCTCCATCATGTGCTTATTTCACATTGCATGCCTGTATCAAAATATCTCATGTATGCTATAAATATATATACCTTCTACGTATCCAAAAATTTTTTTAAAGTAATAACAAAATTTTAAAAAGATTAATCTAATAACTTATAAATGATACTAAAGTTTTCAAGGTTGAAATACTATAGTTTTAAAATTTCTCTTTTTAGGACAATTATACTTTAATAACTTTCTACATCAGTTGTGAAAACGTCCTCTGGGCTAAATGCATCACAACAATGAGATTTTGAAAGAATGTGATTTGCATTCAGATATATAGTATTGAGTTCACATACTTAAAAAACATATACTAATACATTTTAGAATAAATTTTCAAGGATGAAAATGTCCATATATAACTTAGGACCCCTGGAACTTAAATATTTGGATGTGGGAAAACTTGGACATATAATTTACATCTTTTAAAATTACTATGAATAAAAAAGAAAAACATTAACTCATTATGCTTACGAACTACTGAATATCCCAAGGCCCTAAAAATATAC
>NW_022141939.1:0-23227 GCF_007565055.1 Rhinopithecus roxellana | reverse complement strand
GATACAATAGATATAGGTATAAAATATAGACATAATAGATATAATAGATATAGTAATAAAATACAGACGTAATAGATATAATACATAAAGATATAAATAAGACATAATAGATATACAGATATTGGTAAAAACATAGACATAATAGATATAGGTATAATATAAAGACATAATGGATATAATAGATATAGGTAGAAAATATAGAAATAAGTGGTATAATAGATATAGGTATAAACTATAGACATAATAGATATCATCGATATAGGTATAAAATATAGACATAAGAGATATAGCTATAAAATATTAACATAATAGATATAATAGATATAGGTAAAAAATATAGACATAAGAGATATAATAGATATAGGTATAAAATACAGACATAATAAATATAATCAATATAGGTATAAAATGTAGTCATAATATATATAGTTAAAGTATAGACATTATAGATATAATAGATATCGGAATAAAATATAGACATAATACATGCAAAAGATACATGTATAAAATATAGAAATAATAGAAACAAGAGATATAGGTATAAAATATAGACATAATAGATATAATAGATATAGGTATAATGTATAGACATAATAGATACAATAGATATAGGTATAAAATATAGACATAATAGATATAGGTATAAAATATAGACATAAAAGATATAATAGATATAGTTATAAAATATGACGTAATAGATATTATAGATATAGGTATAAAATATAAACATGATAAATATAATTGATATGGGTGTAATATATAGACATAGTAGATATAATAGATATAGTTATGAAATACAGACATAATAGACATAATAGATATAGGTATAAATATAGACATAATATTGATAAATATAGGTATGAAATATAGACATAATAGATATGATAGATATAGGTATGAAAATAGACATAAAAAGATATAATAGATATAGGTATAAAATGTAGACATAATGGATATAATAGATATAGGTATAAAACATAGACATATTAGATATAGTTGATACAGGTATAAAATACAGATATAATAGATATGGGTATAAAATAAGATATAATAGATATAATGGATGTACGTATAAAATAGATATAATAGATACAGGTGTAAAATATACCCAATAGATATAAAAGATATAAGTATAAAATATACAATAATAGATATAATTATAAAACATAAATATAATAGATATAAAGATATAGGTATAAATATAGACATAATAGATACAACAGATATAGGTATAAAATATAGATATAGATATAATGGATATAGGTATCAATGGAGATATAATAGATATAGGTATAAAATCTAGATATAGTGGATACAATAGATTTAGGTATAAAATATAGACATAATATATATAGTAGATACAGGAATAAAATATAGACGTAATAGATATAATAGATAAAGATATAAAATATAGACATAATAGATATAACAGATATTGGTATAAAATATAGACATAATAGATAGGTATAAAATATAGACAATGGATATAATAGATATAGGGATAAAATATAGAAATAAGAGGTATAATAGATATAGGTATAAAATATAGACATAATAGACATCATCGATATAGGTATAAAATATAGACTAAGAGATATAGCTATAAAATATTAACGTAATAGGTATAATAGATATAGGTAAAAAATATAGACATAAGAGATATAATAGATACAGGTATAAAATATAGACATAATATATATAATCAATACAGGTATAAAATATAGACATAATATATATAGTTATAAAGTATAGACATATATATATAATAGATATCGATATAAAATATAGACATAATACATGCAAAAGATATATGTATAAAATATAGAAATAATAGAAACAATAGATATAGGTATAAATATAGACATAATAGATATAATAGATATAGGTATAAAATATAGACATATTAGATATCATATATATAGGTATAAAATATAGACATAATAGATATGATAGATATAGGTATAAAATATAGACATAATGATATAATAGATACAGGTATAAAATATAGACCTAATATATATATAGATTTAGGTATAAAATATAGACATAATAGATATAGATACAGGTACAAAATATAGATATAATAGATATAAAAGATATATATGTATAAAAAATAGATATAATAGATACAGGTATAAAATAGACATAACTGATATAATAGATAAAGTTATAAATATAGATATAATAGATATAGTTATAAACTATAGATAATAGATATAATAGATATACGTATAAAATATAGATATAATTGATATGTCATAAATATAGATATAATAGATATAATATATATTGGTATAAAATATAGATATAATAGATATAATTACAAAATATAAATCTAATAGGTATAATAGATATAGGTATTAAATATAGATATAAGAAATATAGGTATACCCAACTCTTCAGCACCCATCAATTCATCATTTATATCTTGTATAACTCCCCAATGCAAGCCCTCCCTCCTCCCCCTCCCCCTCCCCATGATAGGCCCCAGTGTGTGATGTTCCCCTTCCCGAGTCCAAGTGATCTCATGTTCAGTTCCCACCTATGAGTGAGAACATGCGGTATTTGGTTTTCTGTTCTTGTAATAGTTTGCTAAAGTATAATAAAAAAAAATATATATATAGGTATAAAATGTAGTTATAACTAGATATAGACATAAATATAGACTATTAGATATAATAGATAGATAGAAATATAGACATAATAGATATGGTTATAAAATATAAACATAATTGATATAAGAGATATAGGTATAAACTGTAGACATAAGAAAATATAATAGATATAGGTATAAAATATAGACATAATAGATATAATAGATGTAGGTATACAATATAGACATAATAGACATAATAGATATAGGTACAAAATATAGACAATAGATACAATAGATATAGGTATAAAATATAGACTTAATAGAAATAATAGATATGGGAAAAAATATAGACATCATAGATATAATAGATATAGGTTAAAAAAATAGACATAATAGATATAATACATATAGGTATAAAATACAGACGTAACAGATATATAGACTAGGTAAAAAATAGACAAAGGAGATATAATAGATAGAGGTATAAAAAATAAACATAATAAATATAATAGATACAGGTACAAAATATAGACATATCTATAGGTATAAAATATAGCTATAATAGATATAATAGATATATGTATAAAAAATAGATACAATAGATACAGGTATAAATATAGACAATAGATATAATAGATATAGGTATAAAATATATATATAATGGATATAATTATAAATTATAAAATAATAAATATAATAGATATAGAAAAAAATGTAGATATAATAGATACAGGTATAAAATATGGTTATAAAAATATTAGTACACAACATAGATATAATAGTTAATGTAGATATAGTCATAAAATATAGACATAATAGATATGATAGATATAGTATAAAATATAGATATAATAGATATAATGGATATAGGTATCAATACAAATATAATAGAAATAGCTATAAAATATAGATATAGTGGATATAATAAATATAGGCATAAAATACAGACATAATAGATATAATAGATATAGGTATAAAATATAGATATAATAGATATAATAGATAAAGATATAAAATATAGACATAATAGATATAATAGATATAGGTATAAAATATCGACATAATAGATAGGGTATAAAATATAAACATAATAGGATAATAGATATAGGTATAAAATTAGACATAAGAGATAATATAGATATAGGTATGAAATACAGACATAATACACATAATCGATACTGGGTATAAAATACAGACATAATAGATATAGGTCTAAAGTATAGACATAATAAATAAATAGATATAGGTATAAAATAAGACATAATACATACAATAGATATAATTATAATTTAGAGACATAATAGATTTGATAGATATAGGTATAAAATATAGACATAATAGATAAAATAGGCATAGCTATAAAATAGAGACATAATAGATACAATAGATATAGGTATAAAAATATAGACATAAGAGACATAGGTATAAAAATAGAATAATAGATATAATAGATATGGTACAAAATATAGACATAATACATATAGTCGATACAGGTATAAAATATAGACATAATACATATAATCGATACAGCTATAAAATATAAGCATAATAGATATAGGTATAAAATACAGACATAATACATATAATAAGATAGGTATAAAATATAGACATAATAGATATAATAGATATAGGTAAAAATATAGACATAATGATATAACAAATATAGGTATAAAAATAGAGACATAATAGATTTGATTGATATAGATATAAAATAGAGGTAATAGATAAATAGACATAGGTGTAAAATATAGACGTAATAGATAACAGATATAGGGACAAAATACACACATAATAGATAATAGATAAAGGTATAAAATAGAGAATATTAGATATAGGCATAAAATACAGATATAATAGATATAATAGATATACGTATAAAATATAGATATAATTGATATAGTCATAAAATAGACTATAATTAGATATAATAGATACAGGTATAAAATATAGGGTATAATAGATATAATTATTAAAATATAAATCTAATAGATATAATAGATATAGGTATTAAATATACATATAAGAAATATAGGTATAAATGTACTTAGATATACGTACAAAATATAGATATAATAGAAATAATAGATAGAGGTATAAAATGTAGACAAACAGATATAATAGATATAGTTATAAAATATAGACATAATCGATATAATAGACATAGGTATACATATAGACAAAATAGGACATAATAGATATAGGTATAAAAATATAGACATAATAGATATAATAGAAATAGGTAAAAAATATAGGACATAATAGATATAGGTATAAAATATAGACATAATAGACCATAAACAGATATAGGTATAAAATATAGATATAATAGATATATAGATATAGTTATAAAATATAGCCGTCATAGATATAAAAGATATAGGTATAAAATATAGGGACATAATAGATATAATATATATAGGTTTAAAAATATAGACATAATAGATATAGGTATAACATATAGACATGATATATATAATAGATATAGGTATTAAATATAGACATAATAGATATAGGTATAAAATATAGACATAATAAGATATAGGTATAAAAATATAGACATAATAGATATATTAGGTTTAGTATAAAATATAGAAGTAATAGATTAAGGTATAAAATATCGATATAATAAATATAATAGATAAAGGTATAAAATATAGATATACGAATATAAGTATAAAATATAGATATAGTAGATATAACAGATATACGTATAAAGTATTGATATATTTGATATAGTCATAAATGTGACATAACAGATATAGGAATAAAATATAGATATAATACATAAAAATTATAAATATAAATCTGATAGATATAAATAGATATGGTCTTAAATATAGACATAATAGATATAATAGATGTAGGTTAAAATATAGACATCATAGATATAATGTATATATTTAAAAATTATAGACATAATAGGTGTAATAGATATAGGTATAGAATACAGACATAATAGATATAATACATATAGGTATAAAATATAGACATAATAGATGTAATAGATATAGGTACAAATATAGACATCATAGATATAGGAGTAAAATACAGACGTCATAGATATAATAGATAAAGGTATGAAATATAGATATAATAGATATATGTATAAAATATAGATATAATAGATATAATAGATAAAGGTATAAAATACAGTTATAGATATAGGTAAAAAATATAGATATAATAGATATTATAGATATCCGTATAAAATATAGATATATTTGAATTATAGTCATAAAATGTAGATATAACAGATATAGGAATAAAATATAGATATAATACATAAAATTATAAAATATAAATCTAACAGATATAATAGATAGGGGTACTAAATATAGATATAAGAAATATAGGTATAAAATATAGTTATAAAAGATATAGTTATAAAAAAATAGATAGATATAATAGAGGTATAAAATATAGACATAATAGATATAATAGATAGAGTTATAAAATATAGACATAATAGATATAAAAGATATAGTTATACAATATAGACATAATAGACATAATAGATATTGGTAAAAAATTTGGACATAATAGATATAATAGATATATGTGAAAAATATAGATATAGTGGATGTAATAGATATAGGCATAACATATAGACATAATAGATATAATAGATATAGGTATAAAATATAGACCTAAGAGATACAATAGATATAGGTATAAAATATAGACATAATAGATACTATAGATATAGACATAATGGATATAATAGATATAGGTATAAAATATAGACATAATAGATATAATAGATATAGGCATGAAATATAGACATAATAGATATATGTATAAAATATAGACATAATAGATACAATAGATACAGGTATAAAATATACACATAATAGATATAATAGTTATAGGTATAAAGTATAGACATTATAGATATAATAGATATAGGTGTAAAATATACACATAGTAGATATAGATACAGGTATAATAGATATAATAGTTATAATAGATACAGGTATAAAATATAGATATAATAGATATAGTTATAAATATAAATGTAACCGATAAAATAGATATATTCATAAAATATAAATATAAGAGATATAGGTATAAAATATAGACATATTAGGTATAATAGATATAGTTATAAAATATAGACATATTAGATATAATACATATACCTATATATATATACATAGTTGATATAATAGATATAGGTATACAATATAGACATAATAGATATAGGTATAAAATATAGATATAATAGATATAATAGATACACTTTTAAAAAATAGATATAATACATACAGGTATAAAATAAAGACATAATGGATATGAGAGGTATAAAATATAGACATTAGTTATACATATACGTATATAATATAGACATAATAGATATAATAGATATAGACAGATATAATAGATATAGGTATAAAATATAGACATAGTGCATATAATAGATATAGTTATAAAATATAGATTTAATAGATATAAGTATAAAATATAGATATAACAGACATAATTATAATATATAAATATAATAGACGTAAAAGATATAGGTATAAAATATGGATAGAAGAAATATAGGTATAAAATATCGTTATAATAGATATAGGTATAAAATATAGATATAATAGATATAATACATATAGGTATTAAATATAGACATAATAGTTATAGTTATAAAATATAGACATAATAGATATAGGTATAAAATACAGATATAATAGATATAATAGGTATAGGTATAAATATAGACATAATAGATGTAATAGATATAGGTATTTTATATAGACATAATAGATATAGGTATAAAATATATACACAATAGATATAGGTATAAAATATAGACATAATAGATACAGGTATAAAATATAGACATAATAGATATAATAAATATAGGTATAAAAATATAGACTTAATAGATATAGGTATAAAATATAGACATAATAGATATAATAGATATAGGTATTAACTATAGATATAATAGATATAGGTAAAAATACAGACATAATAAATATAATCGATATAGGTATAAAATATAGAAATAATAGATACAGTTATAAAATCTAGACATAATAGATAGAGGTATAAAATATAGACATAATAGTTATAATAGATTTAAGTATGAAATATAGACATAATAGATATAGTAGATATAGGTATAAAATATACACATAATACATATAATAGATAGAGGTATAATATATAGACATAATAGATATAAGAGGGGACTAAATTATAGACGTAATAGATATAATAGATAGAGGTATAAAATATAGACATAATAGATATAATAAATAGAGGTATAAAATATAGACATAATAGATATAGGTATAAAATATAGATATAATACGTATAATAGATACAGGTATAAAATATAGACATAATAGATACAATAGATATAGCTATGAAATGTAGACATAATAGATAAATGTATAAAATATAGACAGAATAGTTATAATAAATATAGGTATAAAATATAGACGTTATGAATATAGGTATAAATTACAGACATAATAGATATAATAGATATAGTTGTAAAATATAGACAAAATAGTCATAATAGATAGAGGTATAAAATATATACATAATAGATATAGGTATAAAATAAAGATATAATAAATATAATATGTAAATGTTTAAAATATAGATATACTATATATAGGTATAAAATATACATAAAATAGATATAGGTATAAAATATACATAAAATAGATATAGTTATAAAATATAAATATTATAGATATAATAGATATACTTGTAAAATAAAGATAAAATAGATATAGGTATAAAATTTAGATAAAATAGATATAATAGTTGTAGGTATAAAATATACATAAAATAGACATAACAGATATAGGTATAAAATATAGACATACTAGATAAAACAGATTTAGGTATAAAATATAGACATAATATATATAATAGATATAGATAAGAAATATACACATAATAGATAAGATTCATATATTTATAAAACATAGACATAATAGATATCAGAGATAGAGTTATGAAATATAGACATAATATATATAATAAAGGTATAAACCATAGATATAATAGATACAATAGATATAGGTATAAAATATAGACATAACAGTTATAATAGATAGAGGTATAAAATACAGACATAATAGATATAATAGATATAGGTACTAAATATAGACATAATAGATATAAGAGATACAGTTATAAAATGTAGACAAAATAGACATAATAGATCGAGGTATAAAATATAGACATAATAGATATAGGCAGAAAATATAGATATAATAGATATAATAGATAGAGGTATAAAATATTGACATAATAGATATAACAGATATAGGTATAAAATATAGACATAATAGATATAATACATATAGGTATTAAATATAGATATAATAAATATAGGTATAAATATAGATATAATAAATATAATATGTCCAGGTATAAAATATAGATATAATATATATAGGTTTAAAATATAGATATAATAGATATAGGTATAAAATATAGATATAATTGATATAGTTATAAAATGTAAACATTATAGATATAATATAGATATAATAGACATAGGTATAAAATATAGACATAGTAGATAAAATAGATATAGGTATTAAATATAGTCATAACAGATATATGTATAAAATATAGACATAATAGGTATAGAAGAAAAATACACACATCATAGATATAATAGATAACGTTATGAAATATAGATATAATAGACATAGGTATAAAATATAGACATAGTAGATAAAATAGATATAGGTATAAAATATAGACATAATAGATATAATATATATAGGTATAAAATATAGATAAAATAGATATAATAGTTATAGATATAAAATATACATAAAATAGATATAATAGATATAAGTATAAAATATAGACATAGAAGATAAAATAGATATAGGTATAGCATATAGACATAATAGATATACGTATAAAAGTTAGACATAATAGATATAATAGATATAGGTATAAAATATAGACATAATAGATATAGGTATAAAATATAGACATAATTGGTATAATAGATATAGGTATAAAATATAGACATAAAAGATATAATAGATATAGGTATAAAATATAGATATTACAGATATAATAGAGAGGCATAAAATATAGACATATAATAGATAGAGGTATAAAATATATACATAATAGATATAATTGATAGAGGTATAAAATATAGACATAATATATATTATACAGGTATAAAATATAGACAATAATAGATATAATAGAGGTATAAAACAGAGACATAATTGATATAACTATAAAATATAGACGTAATAGATGTAAGAGATGTAGGTATAAAATATAGACATAAAAGATATAATAGATATACGTATATAGACATAATAGATATAATAGATACAGGTATAGAACTTACACATAATGAATATAATAGATATAGGTACAAAATAGAGACATAATAGATATAATATATACAGGTATAAAATATAGACATAAAAGATATAATAGATAAAGGTAAAAAATATACACATAATATGTATAATAGATATAGATATTATAGATATAATAGATACAGGTATAAAATATAGACAGATATAATTGATTGAGTTATAAAATATAGACAATAGATATCATAGATAGTGGTATAAAATATAGACATAATAGACATATTAGAGGTATAAATTATAGACATAATAGATATAATAGATATAGCTATAAAATATAGACATAATAGATATAATAGATAGAAGTATAAAATATAGACATAATAGATAAAATAGAGGTATAAAACATAGACATAATAGATATAATAGGTATAATGGATAGAGGTAGAAAATGTAGACATAATCGATATAATAGAGGTGTAAATTCTACACATAATAGATATAATAAATACAGGTATAAATATAGACATAATAGATATAATAGTTAGAGGTATAAAATACAGACATAATAGATTTAATACATATAGGTATAAAATCTAGATATAATAGATATAATGGATAGAGGTATAAAATATAGACCTAATAGATATAATAGAGGTATAAAATATAGACTTCATAGACGTAATAGATATAGGTATAAAATATAGACATAATTGATAGTAGAGGTATAAAATATAGACATAATAGATATAATAAATATAGGTATAAAATGTAGACATAATAGATAAAATAGATATAGGTATAAAATGTAGACATAATAGATATTGTAGATATAGACATAATAGATATAATATATATAGGTATAAAATGTAGATATATTAGATATAATAAATATAGGTATAAAACATAGACATAATAGGTATTAAAGATATAGGTATTAAATATAGACACAATCGATATTGGTATAAAATAGAGACTTAATAGATATAATAGATATAGGTATAAAATATAGATATAATATATATGGGTATAAAATATAGACATAATAGCTATAATATATATAGGTATAAAAGATAGACATAATAGAAATAATTGATATAGGTAAAAAATATAGACATAATAGATATAGGTATAAAATATAGACATAACAGTTATGATAGATATCGGTATAAAATATAGACATAATAGATATAATACATACAGATATAAAATATATGCATAATAGATATAATAGATAGAGTTATAAAACATAGACATAATAGAGAAACTAGACGTATGAATTATAGACATTATAGATACAATAGATATAGGTATAAGAAATAGACATAATAGATATAATAGATAGAGTTATAAAATATACACATAATAGATATAATAGATATAGGCATAAAATATAAATATATTAGATCGAGGTATAAAGTATAGATATAATAGATACAGGTATAAAATATAGGGATAATAGATATAAGAGATATATGTATAAAATATAGACAAAATAGATACAGGTATAAAATATAGACATAATAGATATAACAGATATAATGGATAGAGGTGTAAAATATAGACATAATCGATATAAGAGATATATGTATAAAATATAGATATAATAGATACAGGTATAAAATATGGACATAATAGATATAATAGATATAGGTATAAAATATAGACATAATAGATATAATACATATACGTATAAAATATAGACATAGTAGATATAATATATATAGGTATAAATTATACACGTAATAGATATACGTAAAAAATATAGACATAATAGAAATAATAGATATAGGTATAAATATACACATAATAAATATAATAGATATAGGTATAAAATATAGACATAATAGACATAATGGATATAGGTATAAAATACTGACATAATACATATAATAGATAGAGGGATAAAATATAGACATAATACGTATAACCGATATAGGTATCAAATATAGACATAATAGATATAATAGAGTTATAAAATATATACATTATAAATATAATAGATAAAGGTATAAAACATAGACATAAACGACATCATGGATATAGGTATAAAATATAGACATAATAGATATAATAGATGTAGGTATAAAATGTAGACATAATAGATATAATAGATATCGGTATAAAATATAGACATAATAGATACAATAGATATAGTTATGACATATAGACATAATAGATGTAATAGATATAGGTATAAAATACGGACATAAAAGATATAGGTATCAAATACAGACATAATAGAAATAATAGATAGAGGTATAAAATATAGACATTTAGATATAATAGATATAATAAATAGAGGTATAAAGTATAGAGATAATAGATACAATAGAAGTATAAAAAATAGACATAATAGATATAATAGATAGAGATAGAAAACATAGATATCATAGATATAATAGATAGAGGTATAAAACATAGACAAAATGGATATAATAGATATAGGTATAAAATATATACATAATATATATAATAGATATAGGTATAAAATATAGACATAATAGATAAAAGAGATAGAGTTGTAAAATATAGACATTATAGATATAATAGATAGGGGTATAAAATATAGACATAATCGATATTATAGATAGAGTTATAAAGTATAGACATAACAGACCTAGGAGTAAATATAGACATTATAGATATAATAGATATAGGTATAAAATAAAGACATAATACATATTATAGATACAGCTGGAAAATATAGACAAAATAGAAATAATACATATAGGTCAAATACAGACATAATAGATATAGGTATAAAATATTGACTTAATTGATATAATAAATATAGTTATAAAATATAGACATAATCGACAGAATATATAGAGGTATAAAATGTAGACATAATAGATATAAAAGATAGAGGTATAAAATACAGACATAATAGATTTAATAGGTAGAGGTAGAATATATAGACATAAGAGATATAATAGAGGTATAAAATACAGACATAATAGATATAATACATATAGTTTTAAAATATAGACATAAAGATATAATAGATATAGGTATAAAATATAGATAGAACAGATATAATAGAGAGTCATAAAACATACACATAATATATATAATAGATAGAGGTATAAAATATATACATAATAGATATAATTGATATAGGTATAAAATATAGACATAATAGATATAATAGAGGTATAAAATATAGACAATAATAGATATAATAGAGGTATAAAATAGACATAATAGATATAAATATAAAATATAGACGTAATAGATATAAGTGATATAGGTATAAAATATAGACATAACAGATATAATAGATATAGGTATAAAATATACACTTAAAAGATATAATAGATAGAGGTATAAAATATAGAGAACATAGATAAAATAGATATAGGTATAAACTATAGATATAATAGATGTAGGTATAATAAGGAGACAATAGATATAATAGATATAGGTATAAAATATAGACATAATAATTATAATAGATATAGACAAAATAGATATGATAGATATAGGTATAAAATATAGACATAAGAGATATAATAGATATAGTTATAAATATGGACATAATAGATATAATAGATACAGATATACAATATGGACATAATAGATATAGGCATAAAATACAGATAAATAGATAGAGAGAAGTATAAATATAGCCATAATAGATATAAGAGATAAAGATATAAAATATGGACATAATAGATATAGGTATAAACATACAATAGATATAATAGATATAGGTATAAAATATAGACATAAGAGATATAATATATATAGGTATAAAATATAACATAATACATATAATCGATACAGGTATAAAATATAGACATAACAGATATAGGTATGAAGTACAGACATAATAGATATAATAGACATAGGTATAACATAAGGACATAATACATACAATAGATATAGGTATAAATATAGACATAATAGATATAATAGATATAGGTATAAAATATAGATGCAAAAGATATAATAGATATCCGTATAAAATATAGATACAATAGATATCCGTATAAAACATAGATATAATAGATCTAATAGATACAGATATAAAATAGAGATATAATAGATAAAATTATGAAATAAAAATATAATAGATATAATAGAGGTATGAAATATAGATATAAAATATATAGGTATAAAATATAGTTATTACAGATATAGGTATAAAATATTAATATAATAGATTTAATAGATATAGTTATAAAATATAGACATACTAGATATAATAGATATAGGTATAATATATACACATAATAGATATAATAGATATAAGTATAAAATATAGACATAATAGATATACTACATATAGGTATAAAATATCGTAATAAAAGATATAATACATATAGGCATGTTATTAAATATAGACATAATGGATATAATAGATATAGGCATAATATATACACATAATAGACATAATAAATATAGGTATAAAATATAGACATAATAGATATTACAGATATAGGTATAAAATATAGATATATATAGGTATATAATATAGTTACAATAGATAAAGGTATAAAATATAGAAATTAGGGATATAATAGATATAGGTGTAAAAGATAGACACAATAGTTATGATATATATGGGTATAAATATAGACATAATACATATGATAAATATAGGTATAAAATATAGACATACTAGATATAATAGATATAGGTATAAAATATAGACATAATAGATATAGGTATAAAATATATACATAATAGATATAAGAGATAGAGTTATAAAATATAGACATAGTAGATATAATAGATACAGGTATAAATATAGACATAATAGATATAGGTATAAATATAGACATAATAGATATACGTATAAAATATAGACATAATAGATGTAAGAGATATAGTTATAAAATATAGACATAATAGTTATAATAGATATAGGAATAAAATATAGACATAATAGATACAATAGATGTACTTATAAAATATAGACATAAAAGATATAACACATAACGGTATAAAATATAGACATAATAGATATAGGTATAAAATATAGACATAATAAATAAAATAGATATAGATAAAATACAGATGTTATCGATATAGGTATAAATGTAGACATAATACACATAATAGATTTAAGAATAATATACAGTTATAATAGATATAGGAATAAAATATAGATATAGATATAGGGATAAAATACAGACATAATAATTATAATATATGTAGGTATAAAATGTAGACATAATAGATATAATAGATATAGGTATAAAACATAGAAATAATAGATATAATCGATATAGGTATAAAATATAGATATAATAGATATAATATATATAGGTATAAAATGTAGACAGAATAAACATAATAGATATAGGTATGAAGGATACACATAATAGATATAATAGATACTGGTATAAAATATAGACATAATGGATATTATAGATATAGGTATAAAATATAGACACAAAAGATATAATACATATAGGTATAAAATGTAGACAGAATAAACATAATAGATATAGGTATGAAGGATACACATAATAGATATAATAGATACTGGTATAAAATATAGACATAATGGATATTATAGATATAGGTATAAAATATAGACATAATAGATATAATAAATAAAGGTAAAACATATAGATATAATAGATATAGGTATAAAATATAGATATAATAGATATAATAGATATATGTATAAAAAAAGATATAATAGATAAGGTATAAAATATAGACAATAGATATAATAGATCTACGTCATATATATATAGATATAATAGATATAATTATAAAAATTAATATAATAGATATAGATATAGGAAAAAAATATAGATATAATGTACGTAGGTATAAAACTTGGTTAAATAGATATAAGAGTAAAATATAGATTACAGGCATAAAACATAGACATAATAGATATGATAGATATATGTAAAAATATAGATATAATAGATATGAAGGATATAGGTAAAAAAAGATATTTAATAGATATAGGTATAAAATACAGACATAAGAGATATAACTACATATAGGCATAAATATAGACATAATAGATATAACAGCTATATTGGATAGAGGTACTAAAATATAGGACATAATAGATATAAGAGATATATGTATAAAATATAGATATAATTAGATATAGGAATATAAATATGGACATAATAGATATAATAGATATCGGTTATATAAAATATAGACTTAATAGATATAATAGATACACGTATAGAATATAGACATAATAGATATAATAGATATAGGTATAAAATATAGACATAATAGATATCGGTATAGAATACAGACATATTAGATACAATAATAATAGGTTGAAAATATAGACATAATAGAAATAATAGATATAGGTATAAAATAAAGACATAATAGATATAGGTATTAAATATAGACATAATAGTTATAATAGAAATAGGTATAAAATATACACATAATAGATATTATAGATATAGGTATGAAATATAGACATAATAATTATGATAGATACAGGTATAAAATACACAAATAATAGATATAATAGATATAGGTATAAAATATAGACATAATAGATATAATAGATATAAGAATAAAATATAGACATAAAATATATAATACATATAGGTAGAAAATACAGACATCATCGATAGAATAGAGAGAGGTATAAAATATAGACATAATCGGTATAGGTATAAAATATATACATAATAGATATAAGAGATATAGTTATAAAATATAGAGTAGTAGATATAATAGATACAGGTATAAAATATAGATATAACTAGAGGTACAAAATATAAATATAATAGATATAATAGATATAGGTATAAAATATAGATATAATAGATATAATCATGAAAAATAAATATAAAGCTATAATAGATATATGTATAAATAGAGATACAATAGATATAGGTATAAAAGATAGTTTATAATAGATATAGGTGTAAAATATAGACATAATAGATATAATAGATATAGGTATAAATATAGACATAATAGATATAATAGATATTGGTATAAAATATAGACATAATAGTTATAAGAGATATAGGAATAAAATATAAACATAAGAGATATAATAAAGATATAAAATGTAGTCATAATAGATATAATAGATATTGGTGTAAAAATATAGACATAACAGATATAGGTATATATATAGACATAATAGATATAATAGATATTGGTATTAAAATATAGACATAAGAGGTATAATAGATATAGGTATAAAATACAGACATAATAGATATAATAGATATAGGTATAAAATATAGACATAATACATATAATAGATACAGGTTATAAAATATAAATATAATAGATATACGTATGAAATATAAACATAAAAGATAGAATAGATATAGGTATAAAAAATAGACATAATATATATAATACATATACGAATAAAATATGGACATAGTAGTATAAAATAGATATCGATATAAAATACAGACATAACAGGTATAGGTAAAAAATATGGAAATAATAGATATCATAGATAGAGGTAAAAAATATAGACATAATAGATATAATAGATATAGGTATATAATATAGACATAATAGATGTAATAGACATAGGTATAAAATATAGTCATAATAGATACAATAGGTATCGGTTATAAAATATAGACATAAAAGATATAATAGATGGGTTATAAAATATAGACACAATAGTTATAGGTATGAAATATAGACATAATAGATATACGTATAAAATATAGACATAATAGATAATATATATAGGTATAAAATATAGACGTAATAGATATAATAGATATAGGTATAAAATATAGATGTAATAGATATAGGTATAAATATACATATAATAGATATAATAATACAGGAATAAAATATAGATATAATAGTAATAATTTATAAAAAATAAATATAATAGATATAAAAGATATAGGTTTAAAATAGAGATACAAGATATATAGTTATTAAAAATAATTATAACAGATATAGATGTAAAATATAGATATAATAGATATAAAAGGTATAGGTATAAAATATACACATAATAGATATAATAGATAAGGTATAAAATATAGACATAAAAGATATCATAGAGTTATAAAATAAAGACATAATAGATATAATTGATAGAGTTATAAAATATTACACATAGTAGATTATAATAGATATAGATATAAAATATAGATATAATAGATATAGAATAAAATAATAGATATAATGGATATAATATATATAGGTATAAAATATAGATTATAACAGATATAGCTATGAAATATAGACACAATAGATATACATATGGGAATAAAATAAAGATGTAATAGATATGGGTATAAAAATAGATATAATAGATATAATAGATATAGGTATAAATATATACATAATGGATGTAATAGAAATAGGTATAAAATATAGACATAATAGATATAATAGAGGTATATAAATATAGACATAATAGATATAATAGATAAAGTTATAAAATTTAGACAAAATAGATCTAATAAATATAGTTATAAAATATACACAAAAAGATTATAATACATATACGTATAAAATATAGACAGAATAGATCTCATAGATATAGGTGTAAAATATAGACATAATAGATATAGATATAAAATATAGACATAATATATATAATGGATACAGATATAAAATATAGACATAATAGATATAATAGATATAGGTATAAAATATAGGCATAATAGATATAATAGATAAAGATATAAAATATAGAAATAATTGATATAATAGATATTGGTATAAAATATAGACATAATAGATATAGGTAAAAAATATAGACATAATAGATATAATAGATATAGGTATAAAATATAGACATAGGAGGTTGTAATAGATATAGGCATAAAATATAGACATAATAGATATTATAGGTACAGGTATAAAATTTAGATATAATAGATATAAGTGTAAAATATAGATATAATAGGTATACGTATAAAAAATAGATATAATAAATACAGTTATAAAACATAGACAGTAGATATAATAGATATAGGTATAAAATATAGATATAATAGATATAATAGATATAGGTATAAAATATAGACATAATAGCTATAATAGATATAGTTATAAATATAGACATAATAGTTCCATAGATATAGGTATAAAATATAGACATAATAATTATAGGTACGATATTTAGACATAATAGATATAATAAATATAGGTATAAAATATAGACATAAGAGATATAATAGATAGAGGAATAAAATATAGACATAATAGATATCATAGATATAGGTATTAAATAGGACATAGTTGATATAGGTTTAAAATATAGACATAATAGATATAATGGATAGAGTTATAATATATAGACATAATAGATATAATAGATAGAGGGAATAAAATACAGGCATTATAGATATAATAGATATGGATAAAAATACAGACATAATAGATATAATAGATATAGGTGTCAAATATAGACATAATAGTTATAGGTATATATTGAGACATAATAGATATAATAGATATAGGTATAAAATATAGACATAATAGATATAATAGATGTAGATATGAAATATAGACATAACAGATATAATAGATATTGGTATAAAATATAGACAAATAGATATAGGTATAAAACAAGACATAATAGATATAATAGATATAGGTATAAAAGATAGACATAATAGATAAAATAGATATAGGTATAAAATATAGACATAATAGATATGGTATAAAATATAAACATAATAGTTATAATAGATATATGTATAAAATATAAACATAAGAGATAATAGATATAGTTGTAAAATATAAACATAGGCCGGGCGCGTGGCTTAAGCCTGTAATCCCAGCACTTTGGGAGGCCGAGCGGGCGGATCACGAGGTCAGGAGATCGAGACCATCCTGGCTAACACGGTGAGTGAAACCCCGTCTCTACTAAAAAATACAAAAAACTAGCCGGGCGAGGTGGCGGCGCCTGTAGTCCCAGCTACTCGGGAGGCTGAGGCAGGAGAATGGCGTGAACCCGGGAGGCGGAGCTTGCAGTGAGCTGAGATCCGGCCACAGCACTCCAGGGTGACAGAGCGAGACTCCGTCTCAAAAAAAAAAAAAAAAAAAAAAAAAAAAATATAAACATAATAAATATAATCGATTCAGGTATAAAATAGAGACATAATAGATATACGTATAAAGTATAGACATAATAGATATAATATATATAGATATAAATAAAGACATAATACGTACAATAGATATAGGTATATACAATATAGACCTAATAAATTAAATATAGGTATAAAATATAGGCATAATAGACATAATAGACATAGGTATAAAATATAGACATAATAGATATAATAGATACAGGCATAAAATATAAAATAATAGATATAAGTATAAAATATATATATAATTTATAATAGACATACGTATAAAAAATAAAGATAATAGATACAGGTATAAAATAAAGATATAATAGATAAAAGAGATATAGGTATAAAATATAGATATAATAGATATAGGTATAAAATATAGTTTCAATAGATACAATATATATATAGTTATCAAATACGGATATAATAGATTTAGGTAAAAATATAGATCAAATAAATAGAGATATAAAATATAGATATAATAGATATAAAATACAAATATGATAGATATAATATATATAGGTATAAAATATAGATGTAATAGATATAGGTATAATATAGTTAAAATAGATAAAATAAATAGGTGTAAAATATAGATATAATAGATATAATAGATACAGATATAAAATATAGACATATAGATATAATAGATATAGGTATGAAATACAGACATAACAGATATAATAGATATAGGTATAAAATGTAGACATAATAGATATAGTAGATATAGGTATAAAATATATACATAATAGATATAATAGATATAGGTATAAAATATAGATATAATAGATATAGCTATAAAATGCAGATATAATAGCTATAATAGATATAGGTATAAAACATAGATATAATAGATAGGTATAAAATATAGATATAATAGATAGGTATAAAATATAGATATAATAGATATAATATAGGTATACAATGTTCATATAATAGATATAGGCATAAAATATAGACATAATAGATATAGGTAAAAATATACACCTAATACATATAACAGATATAGGTATAAAGCATAGACATAATAGATATAATAGATACACGTATAAAATATAGTTATTACAGATATAGGTATAAAATATAGATATAATAGATTAATGGATATGGGTATCAAATATACATATAATAGATATAGGATATATATCGATATAGTGGATATAATAGATATAGGTATGAAATATAGACATAATCGATATAATAGATAGGTAGAAAATATAGACATGATAGATATAATAGATATAGGTATGAAAAATAGACATAATAGATATAAATCGATATAGGTATACAATATAGACATAAGAGATATAGGTATAAAATATAAACATAACAGATATAATAGATATAGGTGAATAATATAGACATAATAAAATCATATATATATATAAAATATGGACATAATAGACATAAGATATAGGTATAAAATATAGACATAATAGATATAATACATACAGGTAAAAAATATAGACATACGACGTATAATAGATATAGGTATGAAATATAGATATAATAGATATAATAGATAGGTATAAAATATATACATAAGAGAGAGAGGTATAAAATATAGATCATAAATATAATCGATACAGGTATTAAATATAGACAAAATAGATATAGGTATAAAGTATAGACAATAGATATAATAGATATCGCTATAAAATATAGACTTAATACATACAATCGATATAGGTATAAACATATAGACATTATAGACAATAGATATAGGTATAAAATATAGACTAATAGATATAATAGATATAGGTATAAAATATAGACATAATAGATATAAAGATATAGGTATAAAATATAGACATAATAGATATAATAGATGCAGGTACAAAATACATATATAATAAATATAGGTATAAAAATAGATATAATATTATAATAGATATACGTATAAAATATAGATATAATTGATATAGTCATAAAATATAGATATAATAGATGTAATAGATATGGGTATAAAATATAGACATAATAAATATAGGTATAAAATATAGATATAATAGATGTAACGATATAGTAATAAAATATAGACGTAATAGATATTATAGGTATAAAATTAAACATAAAAGATATAAGAGATATGGCTATAAATATAGACATAATAAGATATATAATAGATATAGGTTAAAATACAGACATAATAGATATAATAGATATAGGTATAAAATATACACATAATAGGTATCTTAGTAAAGTTATAAAATATAGATATAATATAAGTATAAAATATAGATATAATAGAATAATAGATATACGTATAAAAATTGAAATAATAGATACAGGTGTAAAAAATAGACAATAGATATAATATATATAGGTAAAATAAAGATATAGAAGACATAATTATAAAATTATATACATAATTTATATAGGTAAAAAACAAAGATATAACATAGATATAACAGATAAAACATAGATATAAAGTATATAGGTATAAAATATGGTTATAATAGATATAGGTATAAAATATAGATAATAGATATAGGTATAAATATAGATATAATAGGTATAACAGATATAGTTATAAAATATAGACATAAGAGTTATAATAGATATAGGTATAAAATATAGGAATAATAGATATAGGTACAATATTTAGATATAATAGATATAGTAGATATAGGTATAAAATATAGACATAATAGACATAATAGTTATAGGTATAAAATATAAACATAGTTGATTTAATAAATATAGGTGTATAATATAGACCTAATAGATATAATAGTTATAGGTATAAAATATATACATTATAGATATAGGTATAAAATATAGACAGAATAGATATAACAGATATAGTTATACAATATAGAGATAATAGTTATAATAGATATAGGTATAAATCTAGACATAATAGGTATACGTATAAAATACAGCATAGTAGATGTAATTAGTTATAGGTGTAAAATATAGACATTATAGATATAGTATATATAGGTATAAAAATTTAGACAGAATAAATATAATAGATATAGGTATGAAGTATACACATAATGACATAATAGATACTGGTATAAAAACATAGACATAATGGATATAATAGATACAGGTATAAATATAGACATAAAAGATATAATAGAGTTATAAAATATAGACATAATAGATATAATTGATAGAGTTATAAAATATTACACATAGTAGATATAATAGATAAGATCTAAAATATAGATATAATAGATATAGGTACAAAATATAGATATAAGGATATAATATATAGGTATAAAATATAGATAACAGATATAGCTATGAACTATAGACACAATAGATAT
>NW_022141938.1:0-7141 GCF_007565055.1 Rhinopithecus roxellana | reverse complement strand
CGACATCTGTTGTATTCATTGATAGCCATGGGAACATTTGTTTTATAACAGGAGAAGGAGGAGTTTGGATAAAGGTCTGGAGAACAATTTTTTAAAACCAGATGGAATGGGATTACATTGCCTTTATTCCCCCAGTCTGGCCTTCTGAAGTGGGTTTTTGTCCCTGTGATTCATTCATTCAAACATTTATTGAGGGCCTTCTCTGTGCCAAGCACGGTTCTAATGTCTGGGGATTCACCAGTAAAGAAAACAAGAGGGAAATTTCAATTTGCCAATTCACAGTTATCTCAGTAATTTCCATGTGCAATAGTCTCTTTCATCTCAGGTTATTTTGGGTAAAGCCTCACCTTTTTGCTTTTTCTGTTCTGGGTGAGTGAGGAGGCTGGTGTGGTGTCACTATGATATTAAAAGAGGGGGCCTCCGATCTATGCTCTGGCCTATGGGTCCTCATGCATGACTGAGAGATGCTGGGCCTGACATGGACCTGTGTCTTCCTCCCTGGGTGACTCAGTCCCACTTCAGCTCTGGCTAGCCCTGCCGGTTCTGCTGGGTCTCAGTCACATATTCCACTGGGCCTATGACAAGGGTACCCATGCTAAGCCTCTTCCACAGTCTCCTCCCCAGGAAGAGTGCCCCCAGGATGGATGCAGGAATTGTCTGGATGCTTCTCACTCCTTGGGGGAGCAGCCAGGACCAAGACTGCTCCCCACCCAACAAGTGGTACCACATCTGGCTCTGTAGCTCTGCCTCTGCGCTTCTTAAAATGCTGCCTCTTCTCTGCGCCATACCCCTCTCCCTAATTGACATGGGTGACCCAGCACAGAAGCATCCTCCAGCGACCCAGCACAAACCTCCTCTGCTTGGGTGCTCCCTTCATCTTGAGGAAGGCCTCCCCTTCCAGATGTTAGTCCAGACAAGCAGGGTCAGAATGGGACACACACATCTGAGTCTTTGCATCCTCTGACCCTCACCCTAACAAGGTTTTCCCCTTCCTCTCCCAGCCCAATCAGAACATCTCTAACACAACATCCCCCCTCACTCCTCAGGGTCTTGTTGTCTCAGTAGAGGGGAATCCTCTTACATGGCAGAGGAGGCTCTGTGGTCTAAGCTGGCTGAATTTGACTATTTACATAGGAGCCACTGGACTACTAGGAAGCGAGAGTGATCACTGACAAAAATACATGGTTTAGTCACCAAAAAATAACACTCCTGTACTCCACCCATATCCAAAACAGATAATTGTACACAGTTCCATAAATGACTTAGATCCAAAGGTCAGGCAATAACAAATGTTGGCAAGGACGTGGAGAAAAGGAAACCCTTGTACACTGTTAGTGGGAATGTAAATTAGTACAACCACCATGGAGAACAGTTCAGAGGTTCCTCAAAAAATCTAAAAATAGAGCTACTGTATGTTCCAGCTGTCTCACTGCTGGGTATATACCCAAAAGAAAGGAAATCAGGATATCGAAGTGATATCTGCCCCCCCACGTTTGTTACAGCACCATTCACAACAGCTGAGATTTGGAAGCAAGCCAAGTGTCCATCAACAGATGAATGGATAAAGACAATGTGACACATGCACACAATGGAGTATATTCAGCCATTAAAAAAGAATGAGATTCTGTCATGTGCAACAACATGGATGGAATTGGAGATCATTATGTTAAGTGAAATAAACCAGGCATGGAAAGATAAATGTCTCATGGCCTCACTTATTTGTGGGATCTAAAATCAAAACAATTGAATTCATGGACATAGAGAGTAGAAGGATGGTTGCCAGAGGTTGGGAAGGGTAGTGGGGGTTTGGGGGGAAGGTGGGGATGATTCATGGGGACAAAAAAAAATAGAATAAATAAGACCTATTGTTTGATGGTACAACAGGGTGACTATAGTCAATAATAATTGTACATTTTAAAATAACTAAAAGGGTATAATTAGATTGCTTGTAACACAAAGGATAAATACTTGAGGGGAAGGATACTCTATTCTCCAAGATGTGATTATTATGCATTGCATGCCTATATCAAAACATTTCACGTACCTCATAAATCTATATACCTACTATGAACCCACAAAATAGTAAATTTTAAAAAGATAATTTTTATAGTGATATATTCCATAAAAATATTTTAAAGGTTGTGTCATAGAGAGGCATTGGTTGGAGATGAGGTGCTATTTTAATTTAGTGATCAGAAATGACATCTCATTATCCCAGGCAAACTAACACAGAAGCAGAAAACCAAATGCCACATGTTCTCACTTGTAAGTGGGAGCTAAACATTAGGTACACATGGATCCAAAATGGAAACGACAGACACTGGAGACCACAAGAGGGAGGAGGAAGAAAGGGGAGCAAGGGTTGAGAAATTACCTTTCGAATTGTATGCTCACTACCTGGGTGATAGGATCAATCTACCCCAAACCTCAGCAACGCACAATGTACCCACCTAACAAACCCGCACATGTACCCCTGAATCTAAAATAAAAGTTGAAGGCCAGGAACAGTGGCTCACACCTGTGATCCCAGCACTTTGGGAGGCCGAGGCGGGCAGATCATGAGGTCAAGAGATCAAGACCATCCTGGTGAACATGGTGAAAACCCGTCTCTACTAAAAATACAAAAAAAAAAAAAATTAGCCAGGCGTGGTGGCAGGTGCCTGTAGTCCCAGCTACGCTACTCAGGAGGCTGAGGCAGGAGAATGGTGTGAACCCGGGAGGCGGAGCTTGCAGCGAGCTGAGATTGCGCCACTGCACTTCAGCCTGGGCGACACAGCAGGATTCCATCTCAAAAAAAAAAAATCTTAAAGCCACATGAAGTTAAAATTTATATTTCTATATATTGTTGTGGCTGAAAGGTACAAGGTGGTCAATTCAAAAAACTTTCAAGCAGAAAAATATATACCATATTAGAAAAAAGTCTGTAGAAGAACTAGAATGAGAAAAAAGAAAAATAGAGATTTTCCAACAGTTTATTTTTTAGATGGAGGATGGTGGCTATCACATCACAATGGTATTTACTTTCCATTGGATGTATTTTAAGAGATGATACAACAGCTTTATTTTTACATCAATATTTACAATGGGCCAGAAATTGTATTCTTCATATTCATGTACACCCGAAATCAGGAACACTTTAAAGAAGTACATAGCGGTAGATAATTTTTTTTTAAAAAATTTTTTTGAGACAGTCTTGCTCCGTCATCCAGGCTGGAGTACAGTGGCTTGATTTGGGCTCACTGCAACCTCTGCTTCCCGGGTTCGAGCAGCTCTTGTGCCTCAGCCTCCGTAGTAGCTGGGACTACAGGTGCACGCCACCATGCCTGGCTAATTTTTGTATATGTAGTAGAGACAAGGTTTCACCATGTTGGCCAGGCTAGTCTCAAAGTCCTGACCTCAAGTGATCTGCCCGCCTCGGCCTCCCAAAGTGCGGGGATTACACTCATGAGCCACCGCAACCAGACTCAAAATTTTTTTCAGGAACATGTGAGCAAAGTTTTTTGAAGACCATAGGCCTACCCAATTCCCATTCTCTCTCGTTTCTTTCTATTCCTTATGCCAAAGCTGTAGGCAGTGATGTGTCCAGCTAAAGATCCACCTTTCCAAGTCTGTTTGCAGATACATATTATCAAATTCTGACCAATAAGTTGTGCATACTGCCATTCCCCTCTTTCATATTGAATGTGAACCTCTAGCAGACAGCTTGACCCCTGCATGAAGAATAGCAATAGTGAAAACACAGAAGTAACCTGAGTTCTAGATAACTCTGTGACCCAAACTACCTACCTCCAGATTTCCTTTAGGTAAAGAAGGGCAAATCCATTTATGTTTCAGTTACTGTTATTTAGGATTTTCTGTTATACATGGCCAAATCTAATCCTGACTGATAGAGTGGCTGTAGCATACATTATATAATCAATCAGATGTTGAACATTTAGATTATTGCCAGATTTTGCTATTTATTATACATCACACTGTGATCCTTATTTGATGTATCTTCAAACATATTCAGAGTTATTTTTCCAGGAGATAATCTAAGAAGTAAATTCAGGATCAAGAATGTTTAGATACATATCGCAAATATTTTCCTTCACAAAAGCTAATTTATATTTATGTCAATAGTGTATGAGACAGCAGAATTTCACATTCTTTCAACATCATTGGGCAGTCTTTTTTTCTAAATATTTGCAATTTGATAAGAAAGAAAAAAAAGGTTTGTTTGTACTTTTTGATAACTAATAAACTTTTCTCTATTTATCTGCCATTGGATAAAATTGCCATTTTATTTTTATTATTTTTTAAAAATTAAGAAAAGGAGCCAAAAGTATTTTTTATTTTAAATGTTGTTTTTTATTTCATTTTTCCATAAGTTATTGGGGTAACAGGTGGTATTTGGTTACATGAGTAAGTTCTTTAGTGGTGATCTGTGAGATTTTGGTGCACCCACCACCCAGGCAGTATACACTATACCATATTTGTAGTCTTTTATCCCTCACACCCCCTCACCCCCCCCCCCCCCCACACCCCCCCACCCCCCCCTCCCACTCTTCCCCCTAAGTCCTTGGAGTCCATTATATCATTCTTATGCCTTTGTGTCCTCATAGCTTAACTCCCACATATCAGTAAGAACATATGATGTTTGGTTTTCCATTCCTGAGTTACTTTGCTTAGAATAATAGTCTCCAGTCTCATCCAGGTCACTGCAAATGCAGTGACCTTTTTTCATTTCTTTTTATGGCTGAGTAGTATTCCATCATCTATATATACCACAGTTTCTTTTATCAACTCGTTGATTGATGGGCATTTGAGTTGGTTCCACGATTTTGCAACTGTGAATTGTGCTGCTACAAACAGGCATGTGCAAGTATCTTTTCCAAATAATGACTTATTTCCTCTGGGTAGATACCCAGTAGTGGGTTTGCTGGATCAAATGGTAGTTCTACTTTTAGTTCTTTTTTTTTTTTTTTTTGAGACAGAGTCTTGCTCTGTTGCCCAGGCTGGAGTGCAGTGGCCGGATCTCATCTCACTTGCAAGCTCTGCCCCCCGGGTTTACGCCATTCTCCTACCTCAGCCTCCCGAGTAGCTGGGACTACAGGTGCCCGCCACCACGCCTGGCTAGTTTTTTGTATTTTTTTAGTAGAGACGGGGTTTCACCCGTATTAGCCAGGATGGTCTCGATCTCCTGACCTCGTGATCCGCCCGTCTCAGCCTCCCAAAGTGCTGGGATTACAGGCTCGAGCCACCGCGCCCGGCCTACTTTTAGTTCTTTAAGGAATCTCCACACTGTTTTCCATAAAAGCTGTACTAGCTTATATTCCCATCAACAATGTAGAAACATCCCCTGATCACTGCATCCATGCCAACATCTACTGCTTTTTGATTTTTTATTATGGCCATTCTTGCAGGAGTAAGGTGGTACCGCATTGTGGTTTTGATTTGCATTTCCCTGATCATTAGTGATGCTGAGCATTTTTTCATGTGTGTGTTGGCCATTTGGATATCTTGAGAGTTGTCTATTCATGTCCTTAGCCCACTTTTTGATTGGATTATCTGTTTTTTTCTTACTGATTTGAGTTCGTTGTAGATTCTGGATATTAGCCCTTTGTCAGATGTGCAGATTATGAAGATTTTCTCCATTCTGTGGGTTGTCCGTTTAGTCTGCTGACTGTTCCTTTTGCCATGCAAAAGCTCTTTAGTGTAATTAGGCCCCCAGCTATTTATCTTTGTTTTTATTGCATTTGCTTTCAGGTTCTTGGTCACGAAATCCTTGTCTAAGCCAGTGTCTAGAAGGGTTTTTCCGATGTTATCTTCCAGAATCTTTATAGTTCCAGGTCTTAGGTTTAAGTCCTCAATCCATCTCGAGTTGATTTTTGTGTTAAGATGAGAGGTGAGGATGCAGTTTCATCTCCTACATGTGGCTAGCCAAGAGCCAAAAGTATTTTTGTTTCAGATTATTTTAAGGTTAGAAAACTACAAGTGAAGCTACCTCTAGGATCTCTGTTTATATAAAGCTTCATTGCAACAGGGAAGTTGTCAGTCTTACACTGTGTCCATTGCCTGGCAAGTAGTAGGCAATTCATTGAACATTTGTTGAATGCATGAAAGCCATTATCTTATTACATTATATGACTTTGAGCAAGTAGTTTTCTAATCAGTTTCCCAGTTCATAAACAAACAAGATTGAATAAATCTATGTCATGGTCTCTTCCAAGTCCAACAATTTTTTATTCAAAGAGAGATCCAAGTAATGCCCATAAAGCATCAGATGGGAAAGACTCCCTTCCTTTGCAGCTATTTCTACTGATCAGAAGAACCAGAGGCAAAAAATAATAATAGAAAATTAGAATTTAACATTCCTTTGTGATCCTCTTCTTCCAAATTACTAGACAATAAAAGAGTTACAAAGGCAGTAAGAAACACAGAGAAAGTCCCTCCTCCCTTGAATTTGCCCTTTGAGGACTAGTGGTGGTTCCTAGTTCCAGCCCAAAGTCCATATTCTCTTGTTCTGTGGGGACCCAGACTTTGAAGTCAGAGAGAGCTGGGTTTCATTGAGCAAGTCATCAAACTCCCCAAGTCTGCATTCCTTATATGTAAATTAGGGATAACAATACCCATCCCATAGGATTAAATAAGATACATGCCCAGCACAAAACCCACTGTATGGGAGACGCTCAGTCAATATTAGTTTCCGTGGTGGTGCCCAATTCCGAACATCTGAGGTGCCAAGCAGCTGTAGCAGTGGGTTTTTTTCTAGAAAAGCCCCCACATTGGAATTAGTCATGGTTTCTGGCTACACAATTTCAGATTCTCACTCTTTGCCTCTCCTGGAGATTCTCAGAGTTTCCTAATACCCTTTCAAAAATTCCTTTGCTACTTAAATGAGCCAGAGTGGATTCCACTGTCTGCAACGTAGAATCAGGACCATTGCAGTTCCTATGGAAGTTCACATTTAACAGATCATTTAATCCAAATCCCGAAGAAAGAGCTTCATTGGAAAGAAGTGTTTGTTTGTCTATCCATGCAGTGCAGCTCCTAGCCCTGATTCTAACACAAAATTCCTATTTTGCCTTAATCAATTTATGCGTAAATTGTCTTATTAGTTCAGCAGGATCCCTTAGAAACAGAGGCAGCCTCTCGAGAT
>NW_022141937.1:0-15466 GCF_007565055.1 Rhinopithecus roxellana | reverse complement strand
CTATATTATAACTATGTCTATTTTATACCTCTCATATCCATTGGTCGTATTTTACCTGTATGTATTATATCTATTTTTAAAAGTGTATCTATTATATCTATTATATCTATATTTATACCTATATCTATTATGTCATATTGTATACCTAGATCTAATATCAACTATGTATATATATAGGTATATGTATTATATCTAATATGTCTATTTTATAACTATATCTATTATACCTAATATGTCTATATTTATACCTATATCTCGTATATTTATATTTTATGAATATATCTATTTTATCGGTTACTTTATATTTGATAACTATATCTATTATATCTATATTTATACCGTATCTATGATAACTATATATCTAGTTATACCTGTATCTATATCTACTATGTGTATATTTTACACCTATATCTATTATATCTATAATGTCTATACTTTATACCTATAACTATTATATCTATTATGTGTATATTTTATACCTGTATCTAGTAATCTATTATGTCTATATTTTATACATATATCTATTATGTCTATAGTTCATGCCTATATCTATTATATCTATTATGTCTATATTTTTACCTATATCTATTATATCCATTATGTCTATATCTATAGTATCTATTATGTCTATATTTATACCTATATCTATTGTATCTCTTAGGTCTATATTTTACCTATATCTATTATATCTATTAGTTATAGGTGATGCCTATATCTATTACATCCACTATATCTATATTTTCACATATACTATTATCTATTATGGTCCAAATTTTTTACCAATATCTATTAGTCTATTATGTCTATATTGTATAACTATATCTTTTATATCTATATGTCTATATTTATAACTCTATCTATTATATCTATTATGTCTATATTTTACCTCTATAGATCTATCTATTTTTTATAACTATATCTTTTATAACTATATTTTATACCTATATTTCTTATATCTAATTAGTACCCCTATCTATTATATCTGTTAGATTGATTTTAGATTTTATGTATTATATCTATATTTTATTTATTCCTATATCTGTTATATCTACATTTTATGACTATATCAAATATATCTATATTTATAACGGATATCTAAATCTATTATATCGATATTGTTTTTACCTATATCTATAACTGTATTTTATACCTTTATCTATTATATCTATTATATCTATATTTGATACATATATCTATTATATCTATATTTCATACCTTTCTCTATTAGATCTATGACGTCTGTATTTTACTCCTATATCTATGATGTCTATATTTTACCTATATCTATTACATCTATTATGTCTATATTTATACCTATATGTATTATATCTATTATGTCTGTATTCTATACCTATATCTATTACACCTATTATGTCTATAATTTTTAAATATATACATTATATCTATGATGTCTATATTTTATACCTACATCTATTATATCTATTATGTCTATATTTAAGACCTATATCTATTATATCTATCAGATTATATTTTATAATTTTATGTATTATATCTATATTTTATTCCTATATCTGTTATGTCTACATTTATGACTATATCAAATATATCAATACTTTATACGTATATCTGTTATGATCTACTATATCTATATTTTATACTTATATCTAGTATATCTATATTTTTATACCTTTATCTATTATATTTATTATAATCGATATTTTATACCTTCATCTATTACTTCTATATTTTATACCTAAACCTAATATATCTATTATGTCTATATTTTATACCTATATCTATTATGTCTATATTTTATACCTATATCTATTATGTCTATATTTAATACCTATATCTATTATATATATCATGTCTATATTTTATACCTATATCTATTATGTCTATATTTTAAAACCTATATATATTATATCTATTATGTCTATATTTTATACCTATATCTTTTATATCTATGACGGCTATATTTTATAACTATATCTATATATCTATTATATCTATATTTTATACCTATATCTGTTATGTCTATTATGTCTATATTTTATACCTATATCTATTATGTCTATATTTTTTACCTATTTCTATTATATCTATTATGTCTATATTTTATACCTATATCTATTATGTCTATTTTGTCTATATTGTATACCTATGTCTATTATATCGATTATGTCTATATTTTATAACTATATCTATTATATCTGTTTTGTCTACATTTTTATACCTCTATCTATTATTTCTATTATATCTATATTTTGTACGTATATCTAAGTACATTTTATACCTATATTTCTTATATGTATATTTAATACCTATATCTATTATATCTATTAGATTTATATTTTATAATTATATCTATTATACCTATATTTTATACCTGTATCTATTATATCTATTATGTGTATATTTTTATACCTATACCTTTTATATCTATTATATCTATATTTTACATCTATATCTGTTATAATTATATTTTATAACTATATATCTTGTATCTCTATTTTAAACCTATATCTTTTATATCTATTATATTTATTTTTTATAATTATTACTATTATATCTATATTTTATTCCTGTATCTATTATATCTATTATATGTATATTTTATACCTATATCTATTACATCTATATTTATACCTATATCTATATATCTATTACGTCTATATTTTATACCTATATATATTACTATTATGTCTATATTTTATACGTATATCTATTATGTCTATATTTCATACCTATAACTATTGTGTCTATATTTTATACCCCAATCTATTATATCTTTTATGTCTATATTTTATACCGATACCTATTGTATCTATTATGACTATATTTTATACCTATGTCTATTACATCTATTATGTCTATATTATATACCTATATCTATTATATCTCATTATGTCTATATTTTTTACCTCTATCTATGATATCTATTATTTCCATATTTTTTACCTATACCTGTTATGTCTGTATTTTATATCGATATCTATTTTATCTACTATGTCCATATTTTATTCGTATATGTATTATATATATTATGTCTATTTTTTTATACCTATATCTATTCTATCTTTTATGTTTATATTTCATACGTATATCTATTATATTTATATTTTATACCTGTATCTATTATATGTATTATGTCTATATTTTATACCTATATCTATTATATCTATTATGTCTGTATTTTATACCTATATCTATTATACCTCTTATGTCTATATTTTATACCAATATCTATTATATCTATTATGTCTATATATTATACCTATATCTGTTATGTCTATATTTTACACCAATATCTATTATATCTATTATGACTACATTTTATATCTTTATTATATCTCTTATGTTTATATTTTATTCCTATATCTCTTATAACTATTATGTCTATATTTTATACCAATATCTATTATATCTATTATGTCTATATTTTATACCTATATCTATTATATCTATTATGTCTATATTTTACACCTATATCTATTATAACTATCTTTTATACCTATATCTATTGTATCTCTATTTTATACATATATCTATTATAGCTTTATATTTATTTTTCATGATTATATCTATTATATCTATATTTTATACCTATATCTATTATATCTATTATATTTATATTTTGTACCTCTGTTATATCTATATTTTATACCTGTATCTATTATATCTACTACTCTATATTTTATAACTATATCTCTTATATCTATTATGTATATATTTTATACCTATACCGATTATGTCTATATTTTATACCTCTCTCTATTCTATCGATGATGTCTGTATTTTCTACCTATATGTATTATATATTTTATGTCTATATTTTATTCTTATATCTATTATATCTATTATGTCTATATTTTATACCTATATCTATTATATCTATTATTTGTGTATTTTATACCTGTATCTATCATAATTATTATGTCTATATTTCATACCTATATCTATAATATCTATTATGTGTATATTTTATACCTATTTCTATTATAACTATTATGTCTATATTTAATACCTATATCTATTATGTCTTTATTTTATACCTATATCTATTATTTCTATTATGTCTATATTTTCAACCTATTATTATTGTATCTAATATGTCTGTATTCTATACCGATATCTATTATGTCTATATTTTATACCTATATCTATTATATCTATTATGTCTATATTCTATACGTGTATCTATTATATCTATTAAGTCTATATTTTATACCGATATCTATTATATCTATTATGTCCATATTTTATTCCTATATCTATTGTATCTATATTTTATACATATATCTCTTATATCTATTATGTCTATATTTTATACCTCTATCCAATATATCTGTTATATCTATTATGTCTATATTTTATGCCTATATGTATTATATCTCTTATGTCTTGTATTTTATACCTATATCTATTATATCTTTTTTTACCTATATCCTTCATATCTATTATATCTATATTTTATACATATATCTATCATATCTATTATGTCTATGTTTTATGCCTGTATCTATATTTTACTCTTATATCTATTTTAACCAAGTTTTATACCTACGTACATTATATCTATATTTTTTTCCTATATCTATATCTATTATATTAATATTTTATAATTATATCTATTATATCTATATTTCATACGTATATCTATTATATCTATTGTCTATATTTTATACCTGTATCTATTATATCTTTTTTTATACATATATCTATTATATCTATTATATCTATATTTTATACCTATATCTATTATATCTATATGTTTTACCTTTATTTATTATATCTATTATGTCTATATTTTATACCTATATCTATAATATCCATTATGTCTATATTTTATACCAGTATCTATTATATCTATTATGTGTATCCTTCATACCTATATCTATTATGTTTATTCTGTCTACATTTTATACCTATATGTATTATATCTTTTGTGTCTATATTTTATACCTATATCTATAATATCCATTATGTCTATATTTTATACCAGTATCTATTATATCTATTATGTGTATCCTTCATACCTATATCTATTATGTTTATTCTGTCTACATTTTATACCTATATATATTATATCTATTATATCTATATTTTATACCTATATCGATTATATCTATTATTTCTATGTTTTATACCTATATCTATTATATCTATTATGTCTACATTTTATACCTACATATATTATAATTATTATGTCTGTATTTTATCCCTATATCTATATCTATATTTTATTCCTATATCTATTATAACTGTATATTATTCTTAAATCTATTATGTGTATTATGTCTACATTTATACCTATATCGATAACATCTGTATTTTATCTATATCTATTTTATTTATTATGTCTATATTTTATACCTATATCTATTATGTCTATATTTTATACCGTTATGTGTTATATCTTTTATGTCTATATTTTATAAGTACATCTATTGTATCTATTATGTCTATATTTTATTCCTATATCTATTATAACTATTATGTCTATATTTTATAACTATATCTCTTACATCTATTATGTCTATATTTTATACGTATATCTATTATGTCTATATTTTATACCTATATCTATTATGTCTATATTTTATACCTGTATCTATTATATCTACTATGTCTATATTTTATAACTCTATCTCTTATATCTATTATGTATATATTTTATACCTATATCTATTATGTCTATATTTTATACCTATATCTATTATATCTAGTATGTCTATATTTTATACCTATATTTATCATATGTATTATGTCTATATTTTATACCCATATATATCATAACTATTGTGTCTATCTTTTACACCTATATCTATTATATCCCTAATTTCTATATTTTATACCTTTATCTATTGTAACTATATTATATACCTATATATATCTATATTTTATACCTATATCTGTAATATCTATTATGTCTATATTTTATACCTATATTTATTATGTCTATTATGTGTATATATTATGCCTATATCTATTATATCCATTATGTCTATATTTAATAACATGCCTATATGTATTATATCTTTTATTACGATATTTTATACCTATATGTAGTATATCTATTATGTCTATATTTTATACTTATATCTATTATATCTATTATGTGTATATATTATACCTATATCTATTATATCTAGTATGTCTATATTTTATAACTATATCTATTAAATCTATTATATTAATATTTTATACCTATATCTGTAATAACTATATTTTATACCTATATATTTTATATCTATATTTCATACCTCTATTATATCTATTATATTTTTATTTCATAATTTTATCTATTATATCTCTATTTTATATCTGTATCTATTATATCTATTATATCTATGTTTTTATACGGATATCTATTGTATCTATATTTTATACGGATATCTATTATATCTTTTGCATCTATATTTTATACCTATATCTATTATATCTATTATGTCTATATTTTATACCTATATCTATTGTATGTATTATGTCCTTATGTTATACCTATGTCTATTATATCTATTATGTCTGTACTTCATACCTATATCTGTTATTTCTATATTTTATACCTGTATCGATTATATGTATTATGTTTATATTTTATACCTATATATTATATCTCTTATGTCTATATTTTATACCTATATCTATTATATCTATTGTATGTTTATACCTATATCTATTATGTCCATATTTTATATCTTTATCTCTTATATCTATTATGGCTATATTTTATACTTCTCTCTATCTATTTATCTGTATTTTATGCCTATATCTATTATGTCCATATTGTATATCTGTATCTATTATATCTATTATGTCCATATTTTATAACTATATCTATTATATCTCTTATGTCTATATTTTATACCTATATCTATCATATCTATTTTGTCTATATCTATTATAATTATTATGTCTATATTTTATACCTATATCTATTATATCTATTGTCTCCTTATTATACCTACATCTATTATATCTATAGTTTATACCTATATCTATTTTATCTATGTTCTCTATATTTTATACCTCTATCTATTATATCTTTTAAGTGTATATTTTATACCTATATCTATTATATCTGTTATGTCTATATTTTATACCTATATCACTTATATCTATTACGTCTATATTTTATATTTATATCTATTATGTCTATTTTATACCTCTATTATATCTATTATTGTCTATATTTTATACCTCTATTATATCTATTATGTCTATATTTTATACCTATATCAATTATATCTATTATGTATATATTTTATACCTCTATCTATTATATATATTATGTGTATGTTTTATGACTCTCTATTATATCTGTTCTATCTATATTTTATACCTATATCTATTATATCTTTTATGTCTATATTTTAAAACTATATGTATTATATCTATTATGTCTGTATTTTATACCTCTATTATATCTCTTATGTCTATATATTCTACCTCTACCTATTAAATCTATTATGTCTGTATTTTATACCTCTATCTTTTATATCTATTATGTCTACATTTTTATACCTCTATATATTTCTGTCGATTATGTCTATATTTTATAACTATATTTATTATATCAATTAAGTCAATATTTTATACCTATATCTAGTATGTCTGTATTTGACCTATATGTATTATTTTCTATTTTGTCTATATTTTCCAGCTGTCTCTATAATATGTATTATGTCTTATTTTATAACCTATATCTATTATATCTATAATGTCTATATTTACTCCTAGGTCTGTTATGTCTATACTTTATAACTCTATCTATAATATCGATTATGTCTATATTTTATACCCCTATCTATTATATCTATAATGTCTATATTTTACAACTCTATCTCTTTTATCTATGATGTCTATATTTTATACTATATCTATTATATATATTATGTATATATTTTATACCTATATCTATTATATCCATTTTGTCTATGTTTTATACCTCTATCTATTATATCTATGATATCTATGTTTTCTATCTCTATCTATTATATCTATTATGTCTATTTTTATACTTCTATTGTATCTATTATCTCTATACTTTATACCTCTATTTATTATATCTATTATATCTAAATGTCTATATTTATACCTCTATCTATTATTTCTATTATGTCTGTATTTGATACCTATATCTTTATGTCCGTATTTTATACCTATATCTATTACATCTATTATGTCTATATGTCATAACTATATCTATTGTATCTATTATGTCTATATTTTATAACCGATATCTATTATATCTATTATGTCTACATTTTATACCTACATCTATTATATCTAGTATGTCTATATTTTATACCTATATCCATGATGTCGTTTATGTCTATGTTTTATACCTTTATCTATTATATTTATAATGTATATATTTTATAACTCTATTATATCTATTATGTCTATATTTGATACCTATATCGGTTATACGTATTATGTCTATATTTTATCCCTCTATCTATTATATGTATTATGTCAGTATTTTATACCTATATCCATTATGTCTATTATGTCTATATTTTATACCTATATCTATTATATTTATTATGTGTATATTTATACCTATATCTATTATTTCTATTATGTCTATATTTTTTACGTATATCTATTACGTGTATAATTTATACCTATATATTATATCTACTATGTCTATATTTTATACGTATATGTATTATATCTATTATGTCTATATTTTATACCTATATCTATTATATCTATTATGTCCATATTTTATACCTGTATCTATTATATCTATATTTTATACATATATCTCTTATATCGATTATGTCTATATTTTACACCTCTATCCATTATATCTGTTATATCTATTATGTCTATATTTTATACCTGTATCTATTTTGTCTATATTTTATACATATATCTCTTATATCTATTATCCCTATATTTTATACCTGTATCTATTATATCTATACTTTATACCTCGATCTTATATATTTATATTTTATGCCTATATCTATTATATCTATTATGTGTATATTTTATAACTCTATCTATTATATCTATTATGTCTATTTCTTATACCTATATCTATTGTATCTATAATGTCTATAATTCATACGTCTAGTTTCTCTATTATGTCTATGTTTTATAACTCTATCTATTATATCTATTATGCATATATTTTATATCTGTATGTATTATATCTATTATGTCTATATTTTATACCGATATCTATCATAACTGTTATGTCTATATTTTATACCTATATCTATTATGTCTATATTTTTTACCTATATCAATTATTTCTATTATGTCTATCTTTTATACCTATATATATTATAGCTATTATGTCTATATTTTATACCCATATATATTATATCTATATTTTATACCTATATCTATTATATCTATTAAGTCTCTATTTTATACCAATATCGATTGTGTCTATATTTAATACCTATATCTTTAATACCTATTATGTCTATGTTTTATACCTATATTTATTATATCTAATATATCTACATTTTATACCTATATATATTATATCTATTATGTCTATATCTACAATATCTATTATGTCTACATTTTATACCTATATCTATTTTATTCTATTATGTCTACATTTTATACCTATATTTATTATATCTATTATGTCTATATTTATACCTCTACTATCAATTATGTCTATATTTTATACCTATATCTATTACGTCTATGAAGTCTATATTTTATACCTCTATTATATCTATTAGGTCTATATTTTATACCTCTATCCATTATATCTATTATATCTAGATTTATACCTATATGTATTAAATCTATTATGTCTGTATTTTATACCTCTAACTATTATATCTATTATGTCTATATTTTATACCTGTATTTATTATATCTATTATGTGTAGAATTTACACCTCTATTATATCGATTATGTCTACATTTTCTACCTCTATCCATTATACCTATTATATCTATTATGTCTATGTTTTATACCTCTATTTTATCTATTATGTCTATATTTTATACTTCTATCTATTATATCTATTATGTCTATATTTTATAGCTATATCTATTATATCTATTATGTCTATAATTTATACCTCTAATATGTCTATTATGTCTATATTTTATACCACTATCTATGATATCTATTGTCTATATTTATAACTCAATCAATTATATCTGTCTATATTTTATACCTGTATCTATTATATCTATAATATCTATATCTATTATACATATTATGTGTATATTTTTACCTTTATCTATTATATCTTTTATGTCTATATTTTATACCTGTATATATTATATCTATTATGTCTCTATTTTGTACCTATATCTATTATATTCATTATGTGTAAGTTCTATACCTGTATCTATTATATCTATTATGTCTATATACGTATATCTATTATCTTTTTATGTCTATATTTTATACCTACATCTCTTACATCTATTACGTCTATATTTTATAGTTATATCAATTATGTCTCTGTTTTATACCTCTATTATATCTATTATTGTCTATATTTTATACCTGTATAATATATATTATGTCTATATTTTTATACCTCTATCAATTATATCTATTATGTATATATTTTATACCTCTATCTATTATATGTCTATATTTTATGCCTCTCTATTATATCTGTAATATCTATATTTTATACCTATATCTATTATATCTTTTATGTCTATATTTTATACCTATATCTATTATACCAATTATGTCTATATTTTATACCTATATCTATTATGTCTATATTTTATACCTATATCTATTATATCTATTATGTCTAACTTTTATACGTATATCTATTATGTCTATATGCTATACCTATATCTATTTTATCTTCTATGTCTATATTTTATACTTATATCTATTATATCTATTTTATGTATATTTTATATCTATAACTATTATATCTATTTTATCTATATTTTATACCTATATATATTATATCTATTATGTCTATATTTTATACCTATATCTATTTTATCTACTATGTCTATATTTTATACCTATGTCTATTATATCTATATTTCATAACGTTATCTATTATATCTATGATGTGTGTATTTTTCTTCTATACCTATTATGTCTATATTTATACATATATCTGTTATGACTATATTAATACCTATATCTATTTTATCTACTATGTCTATATTTTATACCTATGTCTATTATATCTATATTATATCTATAATGTTTACATTTTATAACTATATCAATTATATCTATATTTTATACCTATATCTATTATATCTATATTTTAAACCTATATATATTATATCTATATTTTATACCTGGACATATTATATTTATTATATCTATATTTATACCTATATTTATTATATCTATATTTAATACCTATATGTATTATATCTATTATGTCTATATTTTATACCTATATCTGTTATATCTATTATGTCAATATTTTATACCTCTATCTATTATATCTATTATATCTATATTTTCTGCCTATATCTATTATGTCTATATTTTATACCTCGATCTATTATGTCTATTTTGTCTACATTTTATAACTGTATCTCTTATATCTATTATGTCTATATTTAGTACCTATATCTATTATATCTATTATGTCTGTATTTATACCTCTATCTATTATAACTGTTATGTCTATATTTTATACCTATATCTATTGTATCTATTATATCTATGGTTTATACCTTTATTATATATTATGTCTATATTTCATAACTCTATCTCTGATATCTATTATGTCTATGTTTATAAATATATGAATCTTATCTATTATGTGTATATTTCTTATCTATATCTATTATATATATTATGTCCTATATTTTATACCTAAATCTGTTTTATCTAGTATGTCTATATTTTATACCTATATCTGTTATGTCTATTTTATGTATATTTTATACCTACAACTATTATATCTATTTTATCTAAATTTTATACCTATATCTATTTTATCTTTATTTTACAAGTATATCTATTATATCTATAATATTTATATTTTATAACTATATCTATTTTATGTATATTTTATACCTATATCTATTTTATGTATATTTTATACCTATATATAGTATATCTATATTTTAAACATTTACATATTATATTTATTATATCTTTATTTTATACCTATATCTATTAGTATATATTTTATACCTCTATCTATTATGACTATTTTGTCTATATTTTACAACTATATCTATTATATCTATTATGTCTGTAATTTATACCTATATTCATAACGTCTATATTTTATACCTATATTTATTATAACTATTTCTGTCTATATTTTATACATTTATCTATTATGTCTACATTTCATAGCTATATCTATTGTATCTATTATGTCTATATTTTATACCTGTATCTATTATACGTATTATATCTATATTTTATACCTATATCTATTATGTCTATATTTTATACCTCTATTTATTATATCTATTATGTCTATATTTTATACCTCTATCTATTATATCTATTACGTCTATATTTAGTCCCCTCTTATATCTATTATGTCTATATATTATACCTCTATCTATTATATGTATTATGTGTATATTTTATACCTAATATCTACTATATCTATTATGTTCTATATTTCATACTTAAATCTATTATTAACTAATTATGTCTATATTTTATACCTCTATCTATTATGTCTAGATTTTATAACTGTATCTATTATTTCTATATTTATACCTATATCGATTATATTTATTATGTCTGTATTTTTTACCTATATCTGTTATATCTATAGTTAATACCTATATCTATTAGATCGAGTGATGTCTATATTTTATACCTATCTATTAAGTCTATATTTTATACCTACCCTATATTTAATTATATCTATTAGGTCTATATTTTATACCTGTATCTATTATGTCTATATTTTATACCATAGATCATTGTGTATCTATTTATAACCTATATCTATATTGTCTCTATAGAATAACCTATATCGTATACTCTATTATGTCTATATTTTGATACCTATACCTATTATATTCTATATATCTGTATTTTATACCTATATCTATTATGTCTATATTTTATAACTATAACTATTATGTCTATATTTAATACCTATATGTATTATATCTTATATCTATATTTTATACCTATATCTATTATAACGATATTTTATACCTATATTTCTTCTATCCATATTTTATACCTATATCTTTTACGTCTATTATATTTATATATTATAATTATGTCTGTTATATCTATATTTTATACTTATATCTATTAAATCTATATTTTATAACTATATCTATTAATGCACTATGTCTATATTTTATACCTATATCTATTATATCTGTCTATATCTATTATATCTATTATGTCTATATTATATACGTATATGTATAACTAATATGTCTATATTTTATACCTCTCTTATATCCATTATGTCTATATTTTATACCTGTATGTATTATATCTATTTTTTAAAAGTGTATCTATTATATCTATTATATCTATATTTTATACCTATATCTATTATGTCTATTTTGTCTATATTGTATACCTATATCTATTATATCAACTATGTATATATATAGGTATATGTATTATATCTAATATGTCTATATTTATAACTATATCTATTATACCTAATATGTCTATATTTTATACCTATATCTCTTATTTATATTTATGAATATATCTATTTATATCGGTTACATTTATATTTTATAACTATATCTATTATATCTATATTTTATACCTGTATCTATTATAACTATTATATCTATTATACCTGTATCTATATCTACTATGTGTATATTTTACACCTATATCTATTATATCTATAATGTCTATACTTTATACCTATAACCATTATATCTATTATGTGTATATTTTATACCTGTATCTATTGTATCTATTATGTCTATATTTTATACATATATCTATTATGTCTATATTTCATGCCTATATCTATTATATCTATTATGTCTATATTTTATACCTATATCTATTATATCCATTATGTCTATATCTATAGTATCTATTATGTCTATATTTTATACCTATATCTATTGTATCTCTTAGGTCTATATTTTATACCTATATCTATTATATCTATTATGTCTATATGTTATGCCTATATCTATTACATCCACTATATCTATATTTTTCACATATATCTATATATCTATTATGTCCAAATTTTTTACCATATCTATTATGTCTATTATGTCTATATTGTATAACTATATCTTTTTATCTATTATGTCTATATTTTATAACTCTATCTATTATATCTATGTCTATATTTTATACCTCTATTATATCTATCTATTTTTTATAACTATATCTTTTATAACTATATTTTATACCTATATTTCTTATATCTATATTTAGTACCCCTATCTATTATATCTGTTAGATTTATATTTTATAATTTTGTATATATCTATATTTTATTCCTATATCTGTTATATCTACATTTTATGACTATATCAAATATATCTATATTTTATACGGATATCTATAATATCTATTATATCTATATTTTTTACCTATATCTATAACTGTATTTATACCTTTATCTATTATATCTATTATATCTATATTTTATACATATACTATTATATCTATATTTCATACCTTTATATATTATATCTATGACGTCTGTATTTTACTCCTATATCTATGATGTCTATATTTTGTACCTATATCTATTACATCTATTATGTCTATATTTTATACCTATATGTATTATATCTATTATGTCTGTATTCTATACCTATATCTATTACACCTATTATGTCTATAATTTTTAAATATATACATTAATCTATGATGTCCATATTTTATACCTACATCTATTATATCTATTATGTCTATATTTAAGACCTATATCTATTATATCTATCAGATTTATATTTTATAATTTTATGTATTATATCTATATTTTATTCCTATATCTGTTATGTCTACATTTTATGACTATATCAAATATATCATACTTTATACGTATATCTGTTATATCTACTATATCTATATTTTATACTATATCTAGTATATCTATATTTTATACCTTTATCTATTATATTTATATATCGATATTTTATACCTTCATCTATTACTTCTATATTTTATACCTAAACCTAATATATCTATTATGTCTATATTTTATACCTATATCTATTATGTCTATATTTTATACCTATACTATTATGTCTATATTTAATACCTATATCTATTATATATCATGTCTATATTTTATACCTATATCTATTATGTCTATATTTTAAACCTATATATATTATATCTATTATGTCTATATTTTATACCTATATCTTTTATATCTATGACGGCTATATTTTATAACTATATCTATATATCTATTATCTATATTTTATACCTATATCTGTTATGTCTATTATGTCTATATTTTATACCTATATCTATTATGTCTATATTTTTTACCTATTTCTATTATATCTATTATGTCTATATTTTATACCTATATCTATTATGTCTATTTTGTCTATATTGTATACCTATGTCTATTAT